>NC_053026.1:501422755-501567976 GCF_003073215.2 Triticum urartu | reverse complement strand
TCCTTGCCTTTTTGCTTGTAGTCTTGTGGTGTAAGATCATCTTGAGCTTGTGTCCCCTTGAAAGAAGTATCATACTTCTCTTGTTGAGGAACAAATTTTGTCTTGGGGTATTGATCTTCTTCCCACTCAACTCCATTGGCATTGAACTTTCGTTCAAAACCAACACCTTGATTCTTCCGGTGCATTCCTTGCTTGCGCACAATTTCCTCGAATTGCTTGCTCCCAACAAGGCTTTTGTACACTCCTTTCTCTATAATTCCCTTCAATAAGCTATTTTCTTGCTCAAGTGTAACTTGGCTAAGAGAATCATTAGTGGAATCAAGAGAACTACTAGAAGCAACAATATTAGATTTAGCATGATCATTGTTACTGCTAGAGAAAGAATCTTTCTTGTTCTTGTTATTAGACTTGACTTGAGGCATGTAAGTGGATAAGAGTAAACGCTTGGCAATGTAAGAAGAACTTTTCTTGCGGAGATCATCATTGATTGCTTTTAAGAACCCATGCTCTTGCTCAAGATTGAGCTTTTCAAAGCGTAATTTCTCATGAGCTCTTAAAAGTTCTCGATGATCTTCGAAGATAGTTTCATGAGCTAACTTAAGAGTGTTTAGTTCTTTAGTTAGAGCCTCAATCTTCTCCTTATCATTGTCATTCGTTTTATCTTGATTAGCATGATTAATTGACTTTTCATCATAGTATTCATCACTAGAGTTGTCAACAAGCAAATCATCACCTAACAAGTCATCTTCATCACTATTGAAATCAACATACTCGGGGTGTGTTACCTTAGGACCTTTGGCCATGAAGCATCTTCCAATTCCTTCATTTGGTGAGTCAAATATGTCGTAGGAGTGGCTGTCGGAGTCGGAGCCGGATACCCATTCACCAACATGAGCTTGATGTCTTCGTCTTGTGGAGCTCCTTGATGACTTTTCCTTCCTTTCCGAATCCTTGCTTCTCCGTGAGTATCTTCGTTCATAACGATCATCTCTACTCCTTCTCTCTCTTGGTGGTGATTCTTTGCTTATTCTTTTTGGAGAATCTTCTCTTCTCTTGTAGGGAGCCGTACACTCATTGGAATAGTGTCCGGGTCTTCCACAACTGTAGCAGTTTCACTCTCGACTAGAAGATCTTTTGTCATTGTAGGACCTTGACTTGAAGCTTCTATCTTTGCTTCTACTCTTGTAGAACTTGTTGAAGTTCTTCACCATTAAGCTCAATTCTTCATTGAAGTCTTGTTTCTCACTTGATGATGTAGGGGCTTCACATGAGGCTTTATAGGCACCACTTGATTTGTTGTGAAGTTCCTCTTTATCCTTAAGTGACATCTCATGAGCAACAATTCTTCCAATCACCTCCGTTGGCTTGAGATCTTTGTAATTGGGCATCATTTGGATCAATGTGCACACGGTATCATATTTTCCATCCAAGGCTCTTAGAATCTTCTTGATGATGAATCTATCGGTCATCTCTTCACTTCCTAAGCCGGCAATCTCATTTGTGATGAGAGCAAGCCTAGAGTACATTTCAGCGACACCTTCACCATCCTTCATCTTGAATTTGTCAAGTTGACTTTGAAGCACATCCAACTTGGATTCCTTGACGGAGTCGGTACCTTCGTGCATATCAATCAAAGTGTCCCAAATTTCCTTCGCATTCTCAAGACGGCTGATTTTGTTGAATTCTTCGGGGCACAATCCGTTGAAGAGAATATCACAAGCTTGAGCATTGTATTGCAACATCTTCAACTCATCCGCGGTAGCTTCATGGTTTGGTTCTCTCCCATCAAAGAAGTCACCTTGCAAACCAACACACACAATAGCCCAAACGGCGGGGTTATGTCCAAGAATATGCATTTTCATTTTATGCTTCCAACTAGAAAAATTAGTACCATCAAAGTAGGGACCTCTACGGTGATAATTTCCCTCGCTAGACGCCATACTCTCCTAGGTTGTGAAACCAAGGCTATGACCACCAAAAGCTATGGAGATCAAAGTGAATGGAGACCAAAGCTCTGATACCACTTGTAGGATCGAAAGTATGCCTAGAGGGGGGTGATTAGACTACTTTACCAAATAAAAACTTAACCTTTTCCCAATTTTAGTTCTTGGCAGATTTTAGCTATTTTAGGACAAGTCAAGCAATCATCACACAATTCAAGCAAGCATGCAAAGAGTATATTGGCAGCGGAAAGTAAAGCATGCAACTTGCAAGAATGTAAAGGGAAGGGTTTGGAGAATTCAAACACAATTTGAGACACGGATGTTTTTCCCGTGGTTCGGATAGGTGGTGCTATCCTACATCCACGTTGATGGAGACTTCAACCCACAAAGGGTAACGGTTGCGAGAGTCCACACAGGGCTCCACCCACAAAGGGTAACGGTTGCGTGAGTCCACACAGGGCTCCACCCATGAAGGGTCCACGAAGAAGCAACCACCCACAAAGGGTCCACGAAGAAGCAACCTTGTCTATCCCACCATGGCCATCGCCCACACAGGACTTGCCTCACTAGCGGTAGATCTTCACGAAGTAGGCGATCTCCTTGCCCTTACAAACTCCTTGGTTCAACTCCACAATCTTGTCAGAGGCTCCCAAGTGACACCTAGCCAATCTAGGAGACACCACTCTCCAAGAAGTAACAAATGGTGTGTAGGTAATGAACTCCTTGCTCTTGTGCTTCAAATGATAGTCTCCCGAACACTCAACTCTCTCTCATAGGATTTGGATTTTGGTGGAAAGAAGATTTGAGTGGAAAGCAACTTGGAGAGGCTAGAGATCAAGATTCATATGGTAGGAATGGAATATCTTGGTCTCAACACATGAGTAGGTGGCTCTCTCTCAGAACATATGAGTTGGAATGATGTATGTGTTCTGATGGCTCTCTCTTTGAATGAAGAGGAGGTGGAGGGGTATAAATAGCCTCCACACAAAATCCAGCCGTTACACACAGTTTTTCAATCTCGGTGGGACCGAATCAACAAACTCGGTCGGACCGAAAATGTAAACCTAGTGACCGTTAGAGATTTTCGGTGGGACTGACATGCAACTCGGTAGGACCGATATGGTTAGGGTTTGGGCATAATGTAATCTCGGTGAGACCTATTACACAAACTCGGTGAGACCGAATTTGGTAATTAGCTAACCAGAGAGTTGGTCAGGCAAACTCGGTGGGACCGATTTGCTCTTTCGGTGAGACCGAAAAGTTACAAAGGGGAAACACTGAATTTACATTGCAATCGCGGTGGGACCGATTCGCTCTTTCGGTGAAACCGAAAAGTTACGAAAGGGAAACAGAGAGTTTGCAATCCCATCTCGGTGAGACTGAGATCCCTATCGGTAGAACCGAATTGCTAGGGTTTGGCAGTGGCTTATGACGTGAAACTCGGTGGCGCCGGATAGGAAGAATCGGTAGGACCGAGTTTGGCTTAGGGTTTAGGTCATTTGTGGATATGGGAAAGTAGTTGAGGGTTTTGGAGCATATCACTAAGCACATGAAGCAAGAGGCTCATTAAGCAACACCTCATCCCTCCTTGATAGTATTGGCTTTTCCTAAAGACTCAATGTGATCTTGGATCACTAAAATATAAAATGAAGAGTCTTGAGCTTTTGAGCTTGAGCCAATCCTTTGTCCTTAGCATTTTGAGGGTTCCACTTTCACATCCATGCCATGCCAATCATTGAGCTTTCCTGAAATAATCATCTTGGAATAGCATTAGCTCAATGAGCTATATGTTGTTATGAATTACCAAAACCACCTAGGGATAGTTGCACTTTCAAGAACAGAGTCTTAGTCATCTTGCCCATGAGGCATGGTTCGTAAGCGTCAACTGATTCATAATCAAGTTATTCCAAAAGTCCATCAGCATGGAGTTTCTTCATGCGCTTTACACCAATATGACCTAAACGGTTGTGCCACAAATAAGTTGCAGTATCATTATTAACTTTGCATCTTTTGGTTTCAATATTATGAATATGTGTATCACTACGATCGAGATCCAACGAACCATTTTCATTGGGTGTATGACCATAGAAGGTTTTATTCATGTAAACAGAACAACAATTTATTCTCTTACTTAAATGAATAACCGTATTGCAATAAACATGATCAAATCATATTCATGCTCAACGCAAACACCAAATAACACTTATTTAGGTTCAACACTAATCCCGAAAGTATAGGGAGTGTGCGATGATGATCATATCAATCTTGGAACCACTTCCAACACACATCGTCACTTCACCCTTAACTAGTCTCTGTTCATTCTGCAACTCCCGTTTTGAGTTACTACTCTTAGCAACTGAACCAGTATCAAATACCGAGGGTGTCATGGTTTTGTCACGGCAGATGTCCTAGAGAAAGGACTTAGTCGTGGAGCCATCGCGATGGGTTAGCTTGAAGGGGTTAAAGCGGACACAGGGACACAAGAGAGTTTATACTACTTCGGCCCCTTCGATGAAGGTAAAAGCCTACGTCTAGTTGTGATGGAATTGATGGGGTTTCGATGACTAGGGAGCAAACAAGCTTCGCCTAAGTCTCGAGTTGTTGTCTGTTGTCCTTGAACCGCCGTCGGGTCGTCCCCTTATATACATGGGTGACACCCGTCGGTTCACGGAGTCTCAATACCGGCTCATAGATGTGTCCGGTTTGGTCTCTACTTATTCCTAACTTATAATACAAGTTAAATACTAACGCCGGTTTACGACTACAGGCCTTGAACCGACTATGGGTCTTGAGCTCTCATCTGCCTTCTTGGGCTTTAACATAATTAACTACTGATGAAGTTAACCCGACCCAGATAGGCCGGTTTACGCCCAGTAATAATATCCCCAACATTAGGCCCCAGATTAATTTGAACAAGTTCATGTCAATCCTTAGCAAAATCTTCACCTCCAACATCTTCTTGTATTTTGTTGAACTGTCGTGATGTCATCTTCTCTGGTCGTTGTAAACCGGCGTGATGTCACCTGTTATAAATTTTTTTATCCATGATACCTTTTTGTTTAATAGGTCTGCGACAATCGAGGCGACAGCTCCGTTTCCAGACCCACGATTCCTTGATTTTCGCGCCTGACACATGCCCCTTGCCTTATAAATAAGACCGAAGGGTCATTTCTTTTTCCCCTTCATGCCCTTCTACTTCGTCTTCCCCGTGTCGTCCAGCTTCGGAGCTCCGCCGCCGTCGACGACCTCTACTCCAACCTTGGCCGCTGCATCACCCTGACTGTACCAGAGCATCGCGGCGACCTTCTGTTTCTTCCTTGGCTCCGGTGAGTTCTTTACCTTTTCCTTTGTAGATCTGTTCTAGGGTTTCCAAGTTCTTCAGAGTTCATCGTCTGCTTCGTACCCATATGATAGATCCTAGATGAACCTGTGAACCTTTGCTCCGTGTAGCGGTAGCTCTTAGCATCCACCTTTACTTATATGCCTCCAGATCGTAGATCTACCTGTATCTCTGCCCATTGATTCGGTACTGCTCTTTTTTGAACCTTGAATATTTTCCTTCTTTTCTGAACTTGCTTCAGATCCGTTGCTGTAGAGAAATCTTGTGAAATCTGTTTCTGTACACTTATCTATCCGCAATCTCAACTGTTTCAATGCTTAGGTCTGGCGGTTTAACTTTGTAGAAAAATTGCCAAACCGGTATATACCATTAGTCCCCTTGTTGAACCGCCAGATGTTGTTGCTTCATAAAACCCCAGTTTAGATAGAACTGTCTCCGGTTTTAATATTGGACATGCCAGTGTACTTTAATCAATGCATTCTTGAACCGGAATCACCTATTTTGTAGATTTCATCATGGCCAAGCAAGTATATGAGTGCAACTGGGTCCCGTCTCGCGTCACAGAGACTGAACTGAACAACTTAGTCCTGATCGGCGCTTTAGGCAGCAAAAATACCATCCATTGGAGGGTCCCTGGCGAAGAATGCCCTCCCACACCTCAAGAAGGAGAGGTCATCGTTTTCGTAGATCACTTAGCCCGGGGCTTTAAGCCGCCCGGTTCTAAATTTTACCAGGACATTTTAGCCAATTTTCAACTCCACCCACAAGACATTGGCCCCAACTCTGTCACAAACATGTGTCATTTCCAAGTACTTTGTGAGGCGTTCTTTCAAGAGGAGCCCACCGTTGAACTGTTCAGAGACTGCTTCCATCTAAACCGCCGCACTAAGTTTACTGACGGTTCCAACACAGAATCGGGTGGTGTGGCGATTCAGAAAAGAAAAGAGGTCACATAACCTCATGCCAAACTGCACAGCCACCCCAAAGAGTGGAATCAAAGATGGTTCTATTGCAAAGACACCTCCCCTTCTGGTGAAAATCCTTTGCCTGGCTTCCGTCCGGAGCGGCTTAGCAATACACACCCCTTTCCGCAAAGGTTGACTGCCAAGGAGAGAAGCAAATATGCTCCTCAACTGTCCAAGCTCAGAGCCTTCATGGCCAATGGTTTAACAGGAGTTGATCTCGCTCGCTGTTGGATATCTTGGAGCATACTGCCCCTTAGTCAGCACTCCGGTTTGATGTGCGAGTATACTGGCAGTGTTGATGACCCACTGCGGCATGCTAACATCCAGCTTACCGATGAAGAAATCACAGAGGCTGTGAATAAAATGCTGAATGAACCGGAATACGTCTGTGCTCAAACCGGCCTGCTTCCCTTCTGTGCCACCAACAAACCGCCAGCTGTAAGAGTTTGATCTTTCTTTTTATTGAACCTGCTATTGGTATATCTGGTCATTGTTTAACACCAATGTCTGTTTAAACAGGGTAATGATCCGTTTTGGAGCAAGAAACTTCCACAGGAGAAGCCAGACAAAGCAGATAAACCGGAACGACCAACCCGACAAAAGACTAAAGCTGTGAAGAAGACTACCCACAGGAAAAGAACCACTGCATCCTCTGATCCGGCCGCTGATGACGGTGTGGGTAACCTGGACCTTGAGGTAGAGCTTGATTCACTTGGCTTATTTTTCATGCGCCTTATTGATGATGATATTTGTCAGGATGATGCCGAAGCCAGTCATGCTGATGTTGCAGAGGTAATTATTCTTTCCTCCGATTCAGATCCCTTGCCTTCACTAAAAATCCGTCAGGCAAACCGGAAGGTTAAATTTTCTCATCCTCTTGCTTACTTGGATCCCAAATTTCTTATGAAGACCCATCAGCACGAAGCTCGCCGCACAACCCGGCATAGCGGCCAGGTAGTTACCTCCGCCGATTTACCGAATAGTCCGGTTCGGAAACGCCATTCAGAGGTCTCTAATTTGCCTGTCAATGCTTGTCCTAAAATGGGCTGTTTTCATCAACCTCTTAACCCGTCTGACTCTGATTATCAGGTCACTTCCCATTCATCATCTGGCGAGTCATCAGCTACCCAGCTGCCGCCGCTCAAAACGGTGCTTGGGTAAGCCACACTTATCATAATGCTTTTGGTGTATTACTTTGTAGCATATACTGTACTGACCTTTGTTACTCCTTTTAGGGCCAAGCCTAAGCCAAGCAAGAAGGCTCGCCTAGATAAAGCGGCTGAAGAAGATGCCATCCCTGAACCGGGCACAATACCAGATCTTGAAGCGGCTATTCCTGAAGATATTCCCAATGATCCACCGCAGCAGGATGACGATCCTATTACTGAAGAGAGGCCTATTGATACCTCAAGTCCTGTCAACCAGCCCACAAGCCACATCCGGATTGAGAAATCCACCAATCCATCAAAGCCTACTGATAAGCCAACGGCCCCAGTGCAAACCAGCAACGCCAAGGATGATGAAGTTGTTATTACTGGCATTGGCCATACAGAGCCAAGCAATCCTGTCGCTTTGTCTAAACATACTGCCAAGGAAGAATTTGCTGCCTTTGGCAAGGGCAAGTGGAATGTTGATCTGGCGACTTATGCTGCTCTGAACGCCCAAGACATCCATTCTGGCTATCTGAACCGGTTGTATACCAGTCGTGACTATGAAGCCGGTCTGGTTAACATGATGAAAGATAAATATGAGGTAACTTCCATATGCTTTTTCCTGCTTGTATGCTTCAATGCTTGCTGACTTGCCTAGCCCCCAAGGACCGGTTTGTAATCTTATTTCAAACCGGGACTTACTAATATAAATCCTAAAGCCTCGAAATTCGCTAATGTAGCCCCCAAGGGCCGTTTCAACTTAGTGTAGTTAAACCGGGACTTAAGTAATTAATATCGCCGCATCAGAACTTATTTGAACAAATAGCCATTAGCCCCCAAGTGCCAAGTTGAATACTTGTATTGAGCTTGGGACTTTATAATCAAGTGAAATATGAAGATCAAATAGGCATTAGCCCCCAAGCACCAAGTGCATAACTTGTTATGTGGTTGGTGCTTCAATTCTTGCACTGCTTGCTGAATCATATAACTGTCTGTATGCAGGCTGAACTGAAGACTAAAGAGACCCAAATCGCCGATCTCCAAGAAAATCTGAAGTCCCAACAAGCTGAAACCTCGAAAGCAAAAGAGGAATTAACCAGTGCTTTAAGCGCCATGGAACAGCTTAAGGAGGGCTTCAAGAAAGAGCGGGCGGATTGGGCCACTGAAAAATCCGCTTTAACCAAACGAGCAGAAGATGTCGAGGCTGCACTTAAACCGGTGGTGGACGAACTGGCCAGCATAAAGCGGCATGTGCATGCCATGACCACTGCTATCTTTGGTAAGCTGGTTTGATTTCTAGATTGCTTCAACCGTCTTATAGAGCTACTGGTTTGTTAACCCTTTGTGATATTTCAGGGACACACATTGGTCATTTGGGGTCAGATGTGCGGAAGAAATTGAAAGTCGCCTATACGTTGATCGAACAACTGTATACTGGTGCACAACGGATCATCTGTACTGCATCCCACAACAAGCCGGTGCCCACTTTGATTCAGGACACTCTGCAGAAACTGTCGGTGCTTCCTGCCCGGGTTGAAGAGCTAAAGAAATCTGCTGCTCAAACCGGCGCGATCAACACCTTAATCCGGGCAAAAGCTTGGGTCCCGGATTTTGATCCTATTGAAGCGGCTCAGGGCTATCCTAGCTTGAAGGAAGACGGGTCAGAGTTTGGTGAAGCGGATCTGCAAGCAATAAACCAGGAGGTGCGTCCGCTAGCTTGTCAATTGGCTGAAGAAGCAGACTTGTCTCACTATCAAGCCCATTATGACAATCAAAACAAGCGAGTAGCTGCACCAATTCATGAAGCGGAAAATCTTATCCCTCCAATCTGTAAGCATACTTATGCTCCCGATATTGAACCGTCGTTGCTGATCCATGATGAAGCTGTCTTTCGAGCATTAATGGGAATCGACTGGACAACTGTTGATTTCCAGCTGCTGGGTAGAGAAACTGGAGCTGAAGCGACGCGGGATGACCCACAACCATCAGGCCAGGCTGGTAACCAAGCTTGAACTGGGAGCCAGTTTAAACTGCTTCTCCTTTGAAAAACAATGATCTTATTTTGGGCACCGTGTTGCCTTGTAATAGGCTAGCTGATACTCTTGATCTTAATATGCCTTCATGCATAACCACTGCAACTTGTGCTTCCTTTGGGTGATGAATTGTCCAAAGTATTTTCTGCAACATAAAAAATCTTAAAGTGCCACCACGGTTGTACCGTCAGGCGGAGTATGATGTCTGCATATGTAAAATCAAAATATCTGAAATTTAAGCATATGATCAAATCTTTGAGATACATAATACCTGCCATCGTTGGACATGAAGTTGGCTTAGCCAATCTTAAAGCGGAGGTTTATAAACCCACACTGTTTGGAGGAGATAGCAGCTCCTGTATATATATAATGTCGGTTTACCATGTAAACCGTGCCGGGTTGTAAAACACCGTGTTACTCCGTAATAGGATGTTAACAAAAAATCAAACCGAGCAAATAGTCTCCGGATTAAAAATGGACCGTGTTCCGTCAATTGACAGTGTGAACCGGTTTTAAAATTTTGTTGGTTTAAAAAACGCAACAAAAAAGAAAGAAAATATCTATCAAAGAAAATTGTGAAGCAAAGGCAATGATAAAACCATTTGCAAAAAGAGGCTTATTTGAGCTGATCAGATGGCGTTACCATGGTCGGACATGACCAAGCTCCCGATAGGTGTAGCCATGGTTCAAGTCAGCCAGGTCCCCAAATGAAACCGTGGCATTTATGCCGATCAAGAGGCATGGCAATGGTTTGGGTTCGACCAAGCCCCCAAGTGATTCTGTGGCCTTAGGCCGATCAAGAGGTGTGACTGGTTCAGACGTGACCAAGTCCCCAAGTGATCTGGTGGCTCTCGCCTATCAAGAGGTGTTGCATTGGTTCGGACACGACCAAGCCCCCAAGTGATATAACATGATGCTTTTGAAAAGCTAACTCAAGGGGTAAACCGAAGGCTGCTTTAGAACAACTCCGTGTAACCACACATGATGTACAAGAACAGATACCCCGCTTTAGCTGAGGTTCCGGTTTATTATATTTAATCATAATATATACATCGTCGTAATATGTACATAAGTATAGCCAATGGCTCAGGTATAGTAAGGCCGAAGATGAGCTATGTTCCACGGCCTGTTGGTCTCCTCCTCTGATGTACGTGAGTCTTTATGCTCTCGAATATCGATCAGATAGTATGACCCGTTGTGCAGATTCTTGCTGATCACGAAAGGTTCCTCCCAAGGTGGGGATAGCTTATGCATATCAGTGTGATCTTGGATGAGCCGAAGCACCAAATCTCCTTCCTGAAAGGTTCTGGTTCTGACTCGGTGACTGTGATAACGACAAAGATCCTGTTGGTAAATCGCCGAGCGGGCGGCTGCTATATCACGTTCTTCATCCAACAGGTCCAAAGCGTCTTGCCGTGCTGTCTCATTGTCTGCTTCAATATAAGCCGCCACACGAGGTGAATCATGACGGATATCACTGGGGAGAACCGCCTCCGCTCCGTAAACCATGAAGAACGGTGTGTATCCTGTTGATCTATTGGATGTGGTATTGATGCTCCATAACACAGATGGTAACTCTTCTACCCAACAACCCGGTGTTCTCTGCAAAGGAACCATAAGCCGGGGCTTGATGCCTTTCAAGATCTCTTGATTAGCCCTGTCTGCTTGACCATTGGATTGTGGGTGTGCCACTGATGAAACGTCAAGCCGAATGTGCTCCCGTTCGCAGAACTCCTTCATGGCACCCTTGGACAAATTGGTACCATTATCTGTGATCATACTGTGTGGAAAGCCAAACCGGAAAATCGCTTTTTTGATAAACTGAACCGCCGTGGCCACATCACACTTGCTAACAGCTTCTGCTTCCACCCACTTTGTAAACTTGTCAACCGCCACCAGGAGGTGGGTCTTCTTATCTTTAGATCTTTTGAAAGGCCCAACCATATCCAGCCCCCAAGTCGCAAACGGCCAAGTAATCGAAATCATTCTCAATTCTTGAGCCGGCACATGAGCACGTCTTGAAAACTTTTGGCAACCATCACATCGTCTGACCAGATCCTCCGCATCAGCATGAGCAGTTAACCAATAGAAGCCATGGCGAAACGCTTTAGCCACCAAAGATTTTGAACCGGCGTGGTGACCACAATCTCCTTCGTGGATCTCACGCAAAATTTCACGGCCTTCTTCAGGAGACACACAGCGTTGAAACGCCCCTGACACACTGCAATGATGCAACTCGCCGTTGATAATAGTCATGGACTTGGATCGCCGGATTATCTGTCGGGCCAGAGTCTCATCCTCTGGTAACTCGCCCCGGTTCTTGTACGCCAGGTAAGGAAGCGTCCAATCCGGAATAACATGAAGAGCTGCCACCAATTGAGCCTCCGGATCAGGAATAGCCAAATCCGCTTCACCAGGGAGCTTGACCGACGGGTTGTGCAGCACATCCAGAAAAACATTGGGCGGGACCGGTTTGCGCTGAGAGCCCAGTCGGCTTAAAGCGTCCGCCGCTTCATTCTTCCGTCGGTCCATGTGGTCCACCTGATAGCCTTTAAAGTGACCTGTGACAATATCCACCTCACGACGATATGCTGCCATGAGCGGGTCCTTGGAGTTCCAAGTGCCAGATACTTGTTGAGCCACGAGGTCCGAGTCATCGAAGCACTTAACTCGACTTAGGTTCATCTCTTTAGCCATCCGGAGACCATGGAGCAAGGCTTCATACTTAGCTGCATTGTTAGTACAAGGGAACATTAAGCGGAGAACGTAACAAAACTTATCACCTCGTGGGGAAGTTAATACGACTCCAGCCCCCGAGCCTTCCAATTGCCTGGATCCGTCAAAATGGATGGTCCAATATGTGTGATCCGGCTTTTCTTCAGGTGCTTGCAGTTCCGTCCAATCATTGATGAAATCAACAAGTGCTTGAGACTTAACCGCCGTCCGAGGCACATACTTCAATCCATGCGGCCCAAGCTCTATAGCCCACTTGGCAATCTGGCCAGTCGCTTCCCGGTTCTGGATGATATCCCCCAAAGGAGCAGAACTGACCACCGTAATTGGGTGCCCTTGGAAGTATTGCTTAAGCTTCCGGCTTGCCATAAAGACTCCATACACCAGCTTCTGCCAATGCGGATACCTTTGCTTGGACTCAATGAGTACCTCGCTGATATAATAGACCGGACGTTGAACCGGATGCTCCTTACCTGCCTCCTTTCGCTCCACCACAATAGCCACGCTGACCGCATGAGCATTAGCAGCAACATATAGCAGTAACGGCTCCTTGTCAATGGGAGCGGCGAGCACAGGCAGATTGGACAATTGCCGCTTTAAGTCCTCAAATTCTTCATCAGCCGCGGAACTCCAGACGAACTGATCTGTCTTCTTCAACATCTGATACAAAGGGATTGCCTTCTCACCAAGGCGGCTGATAAACCGGCTCAACGCCGCAATCCGGCCTGCCAGGCGTTGAACATCATTGATACACTTCGGTTTAGCCAGGGAGGTGATGGATGTGATCTTCTCCGGATTAGCCTCAATTCCCCTGTTGGACACTAGAAAACCCAATAATTTGCCTGCCGGTACACCAAAGACACACTTGGCCGGATTAAGCATCATCTTGTACGTCCTCAGGTTGTCAAAGGTTTCCTTCAAATCGTCAACCAGAGTCTCCTTCTCCCTGGACGTTGATAAGTTGCCTGGGCACTCTTGAGCCCAAAGGGCATAGACACATAGCAGAAGGCTCCAAAGGGAGTTATGAATGCCGTCTTCTCCTGGTCCTTAACTGCCATTTTGATCTGATGATAGCCAGAATATGCATCCAAAAAACTCAAACGCTCACAACCCGCCGTAGCATCAATGATTTGATCAATACGGGGAAGGGCAAAGGGATGTGCTGGACAAGCCTTATTAAGATCTGTGTAATCCACACACATGCGCCAGGTGCCGTTTTTCTTAAGGACCAGCACCGGATTGGCAAGCCACTCAGGGTGAAAAACTTCAACAATAAAGCCAGCTGCCAAGAGCCTGGCTACCTCTTCTCCAATCCCCTTGCGTCTTTCTTTGTTAAACCGACGGAGGAATTGTTTCACCGGTTTGTATTTAGGATCCACATTAAGGGTGTGATCAGCGAGTTGCCTCGGTACACCTGGCATGTCAGAGGGCTTCCATGCAAAAATGTCCCGATTCTCATGGATGAACTCGATGAGCGTGCTTTCCTATTTCGGATCCAAGTTGGCACTGATGCTGAACTGCTTGGACGAATCGCCAGGCACGAAGTCAACAAGCTTAGTTTCAGCTGCCGATTTGAACTTCAGGGCCGGATCATGCTCTGTAGTTGGCTTCTTTAATGGAGTCATGTCCGCCGGATCAACATTGTCCTTATAATATTTCAGCTCCTTGGTGGCACAAACCGACTCTGCATAGGCCGCATCTCCTTCCTCGCACTCCAAAGCGATTTTACGACTTCCGTGAACCGTTATTGTCCCCTTGTGACCTGGCATCTTGAGCTGCAAATACACATAACAGGGTCGTGCCATAAACTTGGTGTAGCCCGGTCGCCCAAACAGGGCGTGATATGGACTTTGGATTTTCACCACTTCAAACGTCAATATCTCCGACCTGGAATCATGATCATCTCCAAAGGCCACTTCCAGAGCTATCTTACCAACAGGATATGCTGACTTGCCAGGCACCACACCATGGAACACCGTATTGGACGGTTTGAGATTTTTATCTGTTAGTCCCATACGACGGAAGGTCTCATAGTACAAGATATTAATGCTGCTCCCTCCATCCATGAGCACCTTGGTGAACTTGTAGCCTCCCACCTGAGGCGCCACCACCAGAGCCAACTGACCCGGATTATCAACTCGGGGAGGGTGATCCTCTCTGCTCCATATGATTGGCTGTTCAGACCAGCGTAGATAACGGGGCATGGCCGGTTCAACAGAGTTGACTGCCCGCCTGCCTCTGAACCTTCCGGTCTCGCTTGTCCAAGCTAGTGGTGAAGACATGGTACTGCCCACTATTCAACTGCTTTGGGTTGCTCTGGTAACCTGACTGTTGCTGCTGTTGGTTGTAACCACCCTGGTTGTTCTGATTATTTTGATTATTATGCCCGCCCGGATTACCATTAAATCCTGAACCGGAATTTCCTCCACCGTGACCCGGCCCAGATCCTGAGCCACCGCCGGAATCGTGATCATACCGGAAAGCATTAGAATTCTTAAACTCCTGCATAATGAAGCAATCTTCCAAAGGTGGTTTGCTGGCACCTCCTTCGTCCCATGTCTCGGACAGGACTGGCTCAGTAGATAATTTAGGCGGTCCGGGTTAGGGTTGGGTGCCCCATTGCGATTTGGCGGTTTACCCCTGCGTCGCTGGCCCTTGTCCTGCGCGTTGGTATTAGCCACAAAGTCCATGTTACCATCCGCTTTACGCTTGCCTCCACCACCATTGCCTGCCAAGTGATGCTGCTGACCTCTGGAGTTGCTGTTCCTCTTTCCCTTCCCTGCCTTGTCGTCATCAGATTTGGGATCCTTGGTACTATCAGAATCAGCATACTTTACCAAAGCAGCCATGAGGGTTCCCATGTCCGTGCAATGGCGCTCCATCCGTCCCAACTTCAGCTTCAGGGGCCCAAACCGGCAGTTGCCTTCTAGGGTTAAGACTGCGGTGTCAGCGTTGATGCGGTCTGATGAATGCAACACCTGTGATACCCGGCGCACCCAATGAGTCGTTGATTCTCCTTCCTCCTGGACGCAGGCGGCTAAGTCCACTATCGACATAGGCTATTTACACGTATCCTTGAAATTGCTGATAAACCGGGCTCGTAATTGGGCCCATGAACTGATAGAATTAGCCGGCAAGCTTTTTAACCAAGTACGGGCCGTTCCTTCAAGCATCATGGTGAAGTATTTCGCACACGCCGCGTCATCCACGTCAAGCATCTCCATGGCCATCTCATAACTCTCTACCCATGTCTCTGGAGGTTGATCCGTCGTGTAATTTGGTACCTTGCGTGGGCCTTTGAAATCCTTGGGCAGGCGCACATTGCGTAAAGCGGGGACAAGGCAAGGCACCCCCAAAGAACTAGAAGTAACACCAGGTTCGATCGAGATAGTTGGACGAACCGGCGTAAGCTGCCGAGCCTGATACTGTGCGGCTAACTCGGCCTCCCTACGCGCTCGGGCCCGGTCCACCACTTCCTGAGCGTTATCAGCACCACCCGCCGGGTTGTTGCCGCGGGGTGCTCCACGTCGTTCATTACTTGACACTGCCGGTTCGTCCATATGCCTGCTATAGCTCCAGCTTGGACGAGGGGTCGAGTGAATCCGGTCGCGGCTGTACGAGTATGCTTCCTGTTGGACCAAAGCTGTCCTCAGAAGCTCCTTGACCCGTCGTGTCTCTACTGCCTGCGGCGAGTCACCTTCAATTGGAATGGCCTCCAGCCGTGCAGCAGCGGCAACGAGATTGCCCATCGGGTTGGAGTAGTGACCCGGAGGTGTCGAAACAGCCTGAGGTATAACAGTGTTTTGGCGAGGCAGATCCATCTGACGGGGCTGAACCGGCGCACCGGTCGCGGGAGCCTCTGTCCGGTTTACCTCCAGCGGATTACTGGTTCCTACTCCTGGGGTGTTGAAAAGGTCTCTGGCCTCGAAAACCGAAGGAAAACGGGATCGGTACTTCCTCTTCATGACTTCATGCGACGCGTTCTGGTCCAACATGAGCCTGTAGGCTTGTGCGTCTATAGCGGCCCGCTCTGCGGTCATCCTGGCATCCTCAGCTGCCAGGTCCGCCTTGGCCTGGGTGATCTGTTCCTTCACCTTTGCTATCTCCGCGCTGTGGGCGTCCTGATCCGCCGGATTAGCTTCTGCCATGAGCACAGCCAATGCATCAAATAGATCTGATAGAACTTGAGCCGGCGGGCGTACAGAGCCTCCTGCCCCGGCAGCCGTCGCTGCTACTGAACCGGAGGTCATTGGCGCAGCGGTCGAAGAATGAAGCACTGCCTGTGTGCCAGCCATGAATATTCCAACTCGGTTGGGCAGATCATAAGGGTCCGGAATACTGTCGCCATCAGAACAGCCCCCAATCCGGCCATCTTGTAGCTGATATAGAGATTCGGTTTCTTCAGTCGATGACTCGTCATCGGAACAAACGACGGTCTCGCCGCGAGATTCCTATCCATCCTCATAACTTCCTCCATGGATGACTCCCACGAAGGCACGCTTCATGGCCGGTTTAACCCGGGCGGATCACGCACGCTGAGCCGTCTCGACGAGGTTGGTGCAGATGTCCGGCTCAGGGCCCGGTTCACCGATCTTGCCGATGAAAACGTGAATGCCACCAAAGGGGACCCAGTACCCGTACTCAACTGAGCCGGCCTCGGGGCCCCAGCCTGCGTCGTCGATGTAGAGCTTGCCGCGATGACTCTTAGTCATCCGGCCTACAGTGTAGCCCTCGAGTCCTTCAAAGCGGCCCTCCAAGAATCTGAAACCATCGTGCGATAGCCCCACGGTGGGCGCCAACTGTTGTGGTTTTGTCACGGCAGATGTCCTAGAGAAAGGACTTAGTCGTGGAGCCATCGCGACGGGTTAGCTTGAAGGGGTTAAAGCGGACACAGGGACACAAGAGAGTTTATACTAGTTCGGCCCCTTCGATGAAGGTAAAAGCCTACGTCTAGTTGTGATGGAATTGATGGGGTTTCGATGACTAGGGAGCAAACAAGCTTCGCCTAAGTCTCGAGTTGTTGTCTGTTGTCCTTGAACCGCCGCCGGGTCGTCCCCTTATATACACGGGTGACACCCGTCGGTTCACAGAGTCTCAATACCAGCTCATAGATGTGTCCGGTTTGGTCTCTACTTATTCCTAACTTATAATACAAGTTAAATACCAACGCCGGTTTACGGCTACAGGCCTTGAACCGACTATGGGTCTTGAGCTCTCATCTGCCTTCTTGGGCTTTAACATAATTAACTACTGATGAAGTTAACCCGGCCCAGACAGGCCAGTTTACGCCCAGTAATAATATCCCCAACAGAGGGGTTGCTATGAACACTAGTAAAGTACACATCAATAACATGTATATCAAATATACCTATGTTCACTTTGCCATCCTTCTTATCCGCCAATTACTTGGGGTAGTTCCGCTTCTAGTGACCAGTCCCTTTGCAGTGGAAGCACTTAGTCTCAGGCTTAGGACCAGACTTGGGCTTCTTCACTTGAGCAGAAACTTGCTTGCCGTTCTTCTTGAAGTTCCTGTAACGCCCTCGATGCGGCTATAGCTCCCACGTGTCGAGGCATGACTTAGAGACATAACCGCATTGAAAGCAATGTCGCAAGTCAGGCAATCATTACAACATCCCATGTAATACATAATAAAAGGGGGAGAACATAGTTGGCTTACACTCGCCACGTCACATCAGAGTACATAAATAACATCCATCAAACAATCACTCATGGCCCGACTACGGCGCCAAAATGGAAAAGAACCCAACATGCGACAAGGCCCTGAATCAAACCCCAACTAGGCACCACTACTGATCATCGGGAAAGGAAACATAATAACGCTGAGAGTCCTCGTTCGAACTCCCACTTGAGCTCGTACTCGTCACCTGGAGCGGAATCACCTGGACCTGCATCTGGAATTATAGTATCTGTGAGCCACAGGGACTCAGCAATCTCGCACCCTCGCGATCAAGACTATTTAAGCTTATAGGAAGGATAAGGCAAGTATATGTGGAGCTGCAGCAAGCGACTAGCATATGTGGTGGCTAACTTATCCGCAAAAGAGAGCGAGAAGAGGAGGCAAGGCGCGAGCTAGAATCTAGAGGAATAACCTACGCAAGCATAACTCCAACACCGTGTCCACTCCCCGGACTCCGCCGAGAAGAGGCCATCAAGGCAACACACGCAGTTGATTCGTTTTAATTAATTAAGGTTTAAGTTATCTACAACCGGACATTAACAAATTCCCATCTGCCCATAACCGCGGGCACGGCTTTCGAAAGTTCAATCCCTGCAGGGGAGTCCCAACTTAGCCCATGACAAGCTCTCACGGTCAACGAAGGAATAGACCTCCACCCGAGACACACCGATCAGACTCGGTAACCCGGTACAACAAGACAATTCGACAGGTTAAAACAAGACCAGCAACACCGCCCGAATGTGCCGACAAATCCCGATAGGAGCTGCACATATCTCTTTCTCAGGGCACACTCAGATGAGCGCATCCATACAACTAAAACCAACCCTCGAGTTTCCCCGAGGGGGCGCTGCACAGGCTCTAGTTTGGACCAACACTCAGAGGAGCACTGGCCCGGGGGGGTTAAAATAAGATGACCCTTGAGTCTGCAGAACCCAAGGGAAAGAAAAGGCTAGGTGGCAAATGGTAAAACCAAGGTTGGGCATTGCTGGAAAAGCTTTAATCAAGGCGAACTATCAAGGGGTTCCCATTATAACCCAACCGCGTAAGGAACGCAAAATCCGGGAACATAACACCGATATGACGGAAACTAGGGCGGCAAGAGTGGAACAAAACACTAGGCGAGAGGCCGAGCCTTCCACCCTTTACCAAGTATATAGATGCATTAAGATAACATAGCAATATAATGATATCCCAACAAGTAAATAAAAGATGTTCCAACAAGGAACGGCCTCCGATCTTCACCTGCAACTAGCAACGCTATAAGAGGGGCTGAGCAAAGCGGTAACATAGCCAATCAACGGTTTGCTAGGACAAGGTGGGTTAGAGGTTTGACATGGCAATTTGGGAGGCTTTCAAGCAAGTGGTAGGCATCGTAGCAATGGCATAGCAAAAGAGCGAGCAAACTAGCATAGCAAAGATAGTAGTGATTTTGAGGGTATGATCATCTTGCCTGAAATCCCGCAAGGAAGAAGAACGAGTCCATGAAGAAGACAAACGGACGTAGACGAACGGGTCCTCACAAACGCGACGTTATCGGAAACAACCCGAAGAAGCAACACCGGAAAGAAGCAAACAATCATGGTAAACAACCACCACATAAACATGGCATGATGCACAATCAAGTATGATGCATGTCCGGTTTAAATATGCATGTCATGGCAAAGTGCACAAACAATCCTACAAATTAAGTGGAGCTCAATATGCAACGGGATGCATATTGACAAAACACCACATCAATTATTTAGTTCTCTCTCGTTTAAGTACCCCAACAATATTAAATGTTGATTAACATGGCAAGAGGTGAAGCAAATGAAAACTAGCTATCTAGGCAAGTTTAAATGAGGCCGGAAACAACGAACAACAATTCCGGAAAATCCTCATATGCATAATTTAAGGTTTGGTACTGTTCTGCCCTAAACATTATTTTAGAGTTGTTAAACATGCAAGATGATGCCACCATGTTAAACTAGACATTTTTCTACCCCATTTACATATAAAGATTATTAAATTCAGAGTTACGGTTATTTAGTTATGAATTAAATCATTTTAACATGGCATAGGAGCAAATTTAATCAAACGACATTTTAAACATGGATGAAAGTGACATATTATTAAACTAGACAAAATTCTGGGAAAGTTTCATATATAAATCATTTTAATCCGATGCATGAATTGTGAGTTATTATATGCATGAACATGAGGGTCTTTTCTGTAAAACTGCGGTCTCAGGATAAATAGACAAATTCACAGATCCTAAAAAAAACATCAACGGGCTGAAACTGGCTGGCCCATTAGTGCAAAGGGCAGAGGGCTCTCAGGAGGCTCACCATGGGCTTCAGCCCAGATCGGTGAGGTGGGACTGGGCCTCGGTCAATGGCCGAAGAGGAGGCGGCCCAAGCGCGCGGAGGCGCGGTCAACGGGTCGAGCGGGGTCGAGGCGCTCGTCTTGGAAGCAGAGGAAGTAGGGGCGCAGCGGCACTGGTGGACAGCGGCGAGGCAGGGGTACTCCGGCGGGTTGGCGGGATTGGAGCGGACGGGCGGATCTGGCCCCGGGGACCTCGTTCTCGGCGACGGCGAGGTCGGTGGGTCGGGAAGCCCTCTCCGGCAGCAGTCCCTGGTGAGAGAGGGAACGGGTGAGAGAGAGAGGGGGAAGAAAATAGGAGAAGAAAGGGAGAGGCGCGGGTCTGGCCTGAGAGATGGCGGCGCGCCGGGGAGGTCCGGTCACCGGAGTACGCGTCGAGGCGGCGGGGTCCTCCGACCAGCGACGCGGGCGGGGTCCTGCGAGCGGATCTAGCAGGAGGAGGCAGCGAGGCTCCAAGCGGTGGTGCGCTGCGGTCGTCTCGGGCCCAGATCGGCGCGGGCGGGCCGCAGATGGGTCAGGCGGGCCGCGGTGAAGTGGGGCACTGGGGAGGCGACGTGGAGGCCTGCGAGTGGCTGCGGGAGGCAGGGTAGGCGACGTGGCAGCGCCCGGTTGGCCAGGGCGACGCCTCAGGTGGCGGCACGGCCTTTGGCAACGCCCCAAGTGGCGACGGGGAGGTGGCTGCGCGCGGAAATCGAGGAGAAGGTGGCTGGCGGCTGCGGGGATCCCGAGGGGAAGGCTAGAAGTAGGTGGAGGGGGGTTTAGGGTTCCAAAAATGGAAGGGGAAGGTCTATATATAGACAAGGGGGCTTGGTTAGGGGGGATTTTGGAGCGTTTCGGAGCCTCCGATCGCGATCTGACGGACCAGAACGGAGGGGGGGTTTAGGTGGGCTGCAAGTGGGTTGCGAAAAGAGGTTGGGCTGAGATGAGAGGAGAGGAGTGCAGCCCGGCAACTGTTTTCGGAGACCGAAAACGTCCGATGTTTGACCGGCTATACTGCCGCTATAGTTATCCGTTGGGGCATCAAACGAACTCCGAATGCGATGAAATTTGACAGGCGGTCTATCTACACTATAATAAGACCACACGTCAAATCTCATCCCGTTCCGAGAACATTTTCCGGCCACTTATAAAATAATATTTCGGGCATGTCGCGGGCGCGTGCAAGTGTGTCTGGGCTCAAAACGGACAACGGAGAGAACTCGGAGAACCCGGACGAATGCAAGTTTTAAAAACATGATGATGCAATGCACATGATGACATGATATGCAATGCATGACACGCAAGCAATGACAAGGCAACAACAGCGAATAACTGGACGACACCTGGCACATCGGTCTCAGGGCGTTACAACACTCCACCACTACGAGAGGATCTCGTCCCGAGATCTAGAATGGCACCGGAGGGAAAACGGAAAAGGAAGAGAAATGGTAAAACTAAGTTGCTTCTTACGACAAACGAGTGAAACCAAAGAACCTTGCGAGGTTGAACAAATTCGAGAAAAGAACACAACGAAGGTGAACGAAGTTGAAAACACTCCGTTAGAAAAGAGGGACAAAGAACATTGCGAAAACCTTGAGGTTGAAGGGAAGATATACATAGAAAACACTCCGGTTAAGGAAGGGGATCAAGGAAGACCAAATTCGGGCAGCACTCCGGTAGAAAAGGGAGGAATTGAGTAAGAACTTGAGCAGAGGACACGACACTCTGGTTAAATGGATAAGCACGAAAAGAACATGATCTTTGACAAACGAGATGATGGGTTGAAAAGAGCAACAACACAATGACTCCGGAACGAAGGGAAACAAGATCTTGAGAGAGCACGGATACAACAAATGCTAGAATGGAGTTGTTGAAAACCAACAACGAAAGGATAAGCTTGATATGGACTTATAGAAGACATCTCAAAATTATGAGGTGACAACTTGCCACTCACGGAATAAATTTGATTGGTAAGAACAAGGAGACGAGAAACTTATTTCACCGGGAGGATAGATGAAGGACTAGGGTCGTTTAAAAGCACCATAAATAGTGACAATCCTTAGGGAAGGCTTTAGGTGAAACATCACCCAAGATAATTCCAACGAAGAGGTTGATGAATTTAAAATACCTCATTCTTAATAACATGTGAATCATGAACTCAAATTATCAAGAATGATGTAAAACCACCTCCAAAGATACGGTAGAAAGAAATTGTACTCTGGATAGCAAGATGAAGAAAGCTTGAGCTCCTTTGAGAAGAATCTCGATGAATACTTCGAAAAGGAAATGAATCCTCTATGAACCAACAAGTGGAACCTTCATGAAGAACTCCGGTAACAAAAGGATGATCAAACGGAAAGAAAGGGTAGTTGAAAACAGAAGGTGGAACCTTGTACAGATTTAGATAGATCTCCGTGATTACATAATTGCGAGAGCTTGGAACTCCGGGAAAGAAAAAAAAGAGCACTTGAAACAAGAATAAGTATGATGAACCACTCCAGAAAAACAGGAATTGAGCAAACTCGATGAAACAAGAATAAGAATTACATTATGCTTATTCCTCACCAATTAAATTGATGACAAACAATGGATTTGGCATACTACTTATTCTCGTAGAAAGGATTAAAAGAGATATATCAACCTTGAGAAGGTCTTCAACGAACCACCGGTAGAATTGGAACAACAAATGAATTGATATGATGAACAAGGAAGAGAGATCTTGAAAGAACCACCATAAGAATTAAGACGAACGAAGAAAAGATAAAGGAACAACGGGAAGAATAAGCAAATGAATGAAGAAGCTTGAGAGAAATTTAGATACATGATAACGAAGAGATCACGAGCCGATTAAAGATCACTTGAACGAAGCACCGGTAAGATCGGAGAATGAAAACTGCAAACTGAGAATGAATAAACCTGACTTGATGGACTTCGGATAACAAACTGAGAAGACTCTTGAATTTCTCCTGATGGGTGGAAAAGATTCTCACAATCGAAAACAATTATGAGAGGATGGCAACAAGCTAGCACCATGAATCTTGAAGAGAATAGAGCAAGATTAAAGAGAAACTCTTCTTCGGTCTTCAAAATATGAGAATGACGATGAGAAACACCATCAAGAATCGTTTAGGCACTCCGGAAGAATCAAAACGAAGAGGTTGAACCAACGATGAAAATAATTCGATAGATCTTGGAGAAAAGCATTTGACTGATGATAAATCATTCTTACGTCAAATTTGAAATGAATTTAGGATAGCTCCAGGAAAATAAGAAGAGTCAGGTAAGATCCTGGGAAAAGGCCTGTGGGTTAGGGCCCACTCAAAAGAAATACCGTTGAAGGATTTAAAAGAGAGAATGCACCAGTTGAATAAAAAGGCTCGAATGATATAACATCCTCGAAATAGCTTGAATGAAAGAAGAGTGGATACACGAATCTTCGGGATATCTTCAGCACTCCAGAACAATTGAATATCGAGAGGTGAATGATTATGAGGTACACCGGTATGAGAAGGCATTTGAAAAGAGAGAAGGGTATGATCAACAAAGCTTGAATTTAACCACCGACGAAGAAAAATGAGTGAAGAGTGACGAACTTGAAGCTCCGTTAGAATCTTCATGAGAATCACCGAATAAGAATAAGAAGGAAAAGAATGGAGAGACTTCACACCAATAAGATGGTACTTGATTAAGAAATCTGAGTCCTTGAAGAAAACAAAGGGAGGGAGGGTGGGAAAAACAAAGGCAACTTGGAGACGGAAGAAATGAACACCGTTGAGAAAACTGAGATTGAATCTTGCGGATGTTGAAAAATAAACGGATCCACTTGAAGAGAAGCACACCGGTTAAAAAGGATTGACAAAAACAATCTTGATGATCAAGAAGGATTAGTATTCACATAGGAATATGAGAACACCATTTAGGAAAAGGTATGGAATCAACATTTGACTTCGAAGCAACTCGAATACCACAACTCAAAACAAAACAAAGAATTGGCTTGCAAAATAAGCCGGAACAAACATATGATAGAGATTTCGTCCGAAGTTTTCGTGGTGGGGCCTACACGGGCTCGATCGTACAGCACCATCATGTACAAGGCAGTGCACATGACATACGAAGCGTCCCCGAGTCGGCATAGCCAAGGACTCTTTAAGACACAACGAGAATACTGTAAAACCGACCGTGAATAGGCGGACCACTAGACGTCGAACCCCAATTTCATATCATACATCTGTC
Source organism: Triticum urartu (assembly GCF_003073215.2). NCBI lineage: Eukaryota > Viridiplantae > Streptophyta > Magnoliopsida > Poales > Poaceae > Triticum > Triticum urartu. The sequence continues at coordinate 501,543,540 of NC_053026.1, read as the reverse complement.
GGAAAGATATCCTAAGAGCTACTTGAATTCCCACCTATGAAACTCCCGAACCTTTCCGGTTATGCAATCAGGTGTTGGGGATACAGGGGAAGCATAATATCTCACCCAATTCTAGCAAATCCTACATCCGGCTGTATCCATCCTTCAACACATAACCAAGAAACCTTCGGAAATCGTCTACCTCAACCTTCGAAAAGCATCTGTTATACAAGTTATGGCAATACTCCCGAACTCCCGCCCCAGTACTGGGTGGCGTCGAGGTTATCTCACCAACGAACTACATAAAAGAGATTTTTGATGTCGGCTTACTAACCTCAGGTATTCCAGAACTGCAACGATAAAATTATGACGACAACACCTCAGAGCTCAACTCCCCGAGACACTTCCACAAAACCCCTGAAAGGAGGCACCAAGACAATGTTCTCATCATAAAACCATCGGAACGATTCCAAGATACCCGCGTGATCCTAAATTTTTTTAGTGAAATTTGAGAAGAGAAGAGTCAAAACTCTACGTCAGGATACCTTACCAGAGCGATGAGGCGACTGGGAAGTAAAAAGAATTCCTAAACTCTCTGATATATAATTCCTAAAAGACTCAAAACATTTTTCTAGACACAACTCGCGTGCTAAAAACGATCAAGCAATGGGGGCTCCTAAGGTCGGGGAAGGCTCTGATTACCAACTTGTAACGCCCTCGATGCGGCTATAGCTCCCACGTGTCGAGGCACGACTTAGAGACATAACCGCATTGAAAGCAATGTCGCAAGTCAGGCAATCATTACAACATCCCATGTAATACATAATAAAAGGGGGAGAACATAGTTGGCTTACACTCGCCACGTCACATCAGAGTACATAAATAACATCCATCAAACAATCACTCATGGCCCGACTACGGCGCCAAAATGGAAAAGAACCCAACATGCGACAAGGCCCTGAATCAAACCCCAACTAGGCACCACTACTGATCATCGGGAAAGGAAACATAATAACGCTGAGAGTCCTCGTCGAACTCCCACTTGAGCTCGTACTCGTCACCTGGAGCGGAATCACCTGGACCTGCATCTGGAATTATAGTATCTGTGAGCCACAGGGACTCAGCAATCGCGCACCCTCGCGATCCATACTATTTAAGCTTATAGGAAGGATAAGGCAAGTATATGTGGAGCTGCAGCAAGCGACTAGCATATGTGGTGGCTAACTTATCCGCAAAAGAGAGCGAGAAGAGGAGGCAAGGCGCGAGCGAGAAACTAGAGGAACAACCTGCGCAAGCATTACTCCAACACCGTGTCCACTTCCCGGACTCCGCCGAGAAGAGGCCATCACGGCAACACACGCAGTTGATTCGTTTTAATTAATTAAGGTTTAAGTTATCTACAACCGGACATTAACAAATTCCCATCTGCCCATAACCGTGGGCACGGCTTTCGAAAGTTCAATCCCTGCAGGGGAGTCCCAACTTAGCCCATGACAAGCTCTCACGGTCAACGAAGGAATAGACCTCCACCCGAGACACACCGATCAGACTCGGTAACCCGGTACAACAAGACAATTCGACAGGTTAAAACAAGACCAGCAACACCGCCCGAATGTGCCGACAAATCCCGATAGGAGCTGCACATATCTCTTTCTCAGGGCACACTCAGATGAGCGCTCCATACAACTAAAACCAAACCTCGAGTTTCCCCGAGGGGGCGCTGCACAGGACTCTAGTTTGGACCAACACTCAGAGGATCACTGACCCGGGGGGGTTAAAATAAGATGACCCTTGAATCTGCAGAACCCAAGGGAAAGGAAAAGGCTAGGTGGCAAACGGTAAGACCAATGTTGGGCATTGCTGGAAAAGCTTTAATCAAGGCAAACTATCAAGGGGTTCCCATTATAACCCAACCGCGTAAGGAACGCAAATCCGGGAACATAACACCGATATGACGGAAACTAGGGCGGCAAGAGTGGAACAAAACACTAGGCGAGAGGCCGAGCCTTCCACCCTTTACCAAGTATATAGATGCATTAAGATAACATGGCAATATAATGATATCCCAACAAGTAAATAAATGTTCCAACAAGGAACGGCCTCTGATCTTCACCTGCAACTAGCAACGCTATAAGAGGGGCTGAGCAAAGCGGTAACATAGCCAATCAATGGATTGCTAGGACAAGGTGGGTTAGAGGTTTGACATGGAAATTTGGGAGGCTTTCAAGCAAGTGGTAGGCATCGTAGCAATGGCATAGCAAAAGAGCGAGCAAACTAGCATAGCAAAGATAGTAGTGATTTCGAGGGTATGATCATCTTGCCTGAAATCCGGCAAGGAAGAAGAACGAGTCCATGAAGAAGACAAACGGACGTAGACGAACGGGTCCTCACAAACGCGACGTTATCGGAAACAACCCGAAGAAGCAACACCGGAAAGAAGCAAACAATCATGGTAAACAACCACCACATAAACATGGCATGATGCACAATCAAGTATGATGCATGTCCGGTTTAAATATGCATGTCATGGCAAAGTGCACAAACAATCCTACAAATTAAGTGGAGCTCAATATGCAACGGGATGCATATTGACAAAACACCACATCAATTATTTAGTTCTCTCTCGTTTAAGTACCCCAACAATATTAAATGTTGATTAACATGGCAAGAGGTGAAGCAAATGAAAACTAGCTATCTAGGCAAGTTTAAATGAGGCCGGAAACAACGAACAACAATTCCGGAAAATCCTCATATGCATAATTTAAGGTTTGGTACTGTTCTGCCCTAAACATTATTTTAGAGTTGTTAAACATGCAAGATGATGCCACCATGTTAAACTAGACATTTTTCTACCCCATTTACATATAAAGATTATTAAATTCAGAGTTACGGTTATTTAGTTATGAATTAAATCATTTTAACATGGCAATAGGAGCAAATTTAACAAACACATTTTAAACATGGATGAAAGTGACATATTATAAACTAGACAAAATTCTGAGCAAGTTTCATATATAAATCATTTTAATCCGATGCACGAATTGTGAGTTATTATATGCATGAACATGAGGGTCTTTTCTGTAAAACTACGGTCTCAGGATAAATAGACAAATTCACAGATCCTAAAAAAAACATCAACGGGCTGAAACTGGCTGGCCCATTAGTGCAAAGAGGCAGAGGGCTCTCAGGAGGCATCACCAACGGGCTTTTCAGCCTGATCGTGAGGTGGGACTGGGCCTCGGTCAATGGCCGAAAGAGGAGCGGCCCAAAGCGCGCGGAGGCGACGGTCCAATGGAGTCGAGCGGGTGAGGCCGCTCGTCTTGGGAAGGCAGAGGAAGTAGGTGGCGAAGCGGCCACTGGTGGACAGCGCGGGCAGGGGTACTCCGGCGGGTTGCGGGATTGGAGCGGACGGCGATCTGGGCCCGGGACCTCGTTCTCATGGACGACAGGCGAGGTCAGGTGGTCGGGAAAGCCCTCATCCGAGCAAGTCCCTGGTGAGAGAGAAACGGGGTGAGAGAGGAGGGGGAAGAAAAAAACTGGGAGAAGAAAGGGAGAGGCGCGGGTCTGGCCTGAGAGATGGCGGCGCGCCGGGGAGGTCCGGTCACCGGAGTACCGTCGAGGCGCGCGGGGTCCTCGTCGACCAGCGACGCGAGCGGGGTCCTGCGAGCGGATCTAGCAGGAGGAGGCGGCGAGGCTCCAAGCGGCTTGGTAGCGCTGTGGTCGTCTCGGGCCCAGATCGGCGCGGGCACGGGCCGCGTATGAGGTCAGGCGGGGCCGGCGGTGAAGTGGGGCACTGGGGGGCCACGTGGAGGCTGCGGAGTGCTGCGGGAGGCAGGGTAGGCGACGTGGCAGCGCCCGGTTGGCCAGGGCGACGCCTCAGGTGGCGGCACGGCCTTTGGCAACGCCCCAAGTGGCGACGGGGAGGTGGCTGCGCGGAAATCGAGGAGAAGGTGGCTGGCGGCTGCGGGGACTCGAGGGGAAGGCTAGAAGTAGGTGGAGGGGGGTTTAGGGTTCCAAAAATGGAAGGGGAAGGTCTATATATAGACAAGGGGGCTAGGTTAGGGGGGATTTTGGAGCGTTTCGGAGCCTCCGATCGCGATCTGATGGACCAGAACGGAGGGGGGGTTTAGGTGGGCTGCAAGTGGGTTGCGAAAAGAGGTTGGGCTGAGATGAGAGGAGAGGAGTGCAGCCCGGCAACTGTTTCCGGAGACCGAAAATGTCCGATGTTTGACCGGCTATACTGCCGCTGTAGTTATCCGTTGGGGCATCAAACGAACTCCGAATGCGATGAAATTTGACAGGTGGTCTATCTACACTATAATAAGATCACACGTCAAATCTCATCCCATTCCGAGAACATTTTCCGGCCACTTATAAAATAATATTTCGGGCATGTCGCGGGCGCGTGCAAGTGTGTCTGGGCTCAAAACGGACAACGGAGAGAACTCGGAGAACCCGGACGAATGCAAGTTTGAAAAACATGATGATGCAATGCACATGATGACATGATATGCAATGCATGGCACGCAAGCAATGACAAGGCAACAACAGCGAATAACTGGACGACACCTGGCACATCGGTCTCGGGGCGTTACAGTTCCCCTTCTTCCCTTTGCCCTTTTCTTGAAACTGGTGGTCTTGTCTACCATCAACACTTGATATTTTTCTTGATTTCTACCTTCGTCGATTTCAGCATTACGAAGAGCTTGGGAATCGTTTCCGTTATCCCTTGCATATCATAGTTCATCACGAAGTTCTACTAACTTGGTGATGGTGACTAGAGAATTCTGTCAATCACTATTTTATCTGGAAGATTAACTCCCACTTGATTCAAGCGATTGTAGTACCCAGACAATCTGAGCGCATGCTCACTGCTTGAGCTATTCTCCTCCATCTTTTAGCTATAGAACTTGTTGGAGACTTCATATCTCTCAACTCAGGTATTTGCTTGAAATATTAACTTCAACTCTTGGAACATCTCATATGGTCCATGACGTTCAAAACGTCTTTGAAGTCCCGATTCTAAGCCGTTTAAGCATGGTGCACTAAACTATCAAGTAGTCATCATATTGAGCTAGCCAAATGTTCATAACATCTGCATCTGCTCCTGCAATAGGTTTGTCACCTAGCGGTGCATCAAAGACATAATTCTTCTATGCAGCAATGAGGATAAACCTCAGATCACGGATCCAATCCGCATCATTGCTACTAACATCTTTCAACTTAGTTTTCTCTAGGAACATATCAAAAATAAAACAGGGGAGCTAAACGCGAGCTATTGATCTACAACATAGATATGCTAATACTACCAGGACTAAGTTCATGATAAATTAAAGTTCAATTAATCATATTACTTAAGAACTCCCACTTAGATAGACATCCCTCTAATCCTCTAAGTGATCACGTGATCCAAATCAACTAAACCATGTCCGATCATCATGTGAGATGGAGTAGTTTCAATGGTGAAAATCACTATGTTGATCATATCTACTATATGATTCACGCTCGACCATTCGGTCTCCGTGTTCCGAGGCCATATCTGTTATATGCTAGGCTCGTCAAGTTTAACCTGAGTATTCCGCGTGTGCAACTGTTTTGCACCCGTTGTATTTGAACGTAGAGCCTATCACACCCGATCATCACGTGGTGTCTCAGCACGAAGAACTTTCGCAATGATGCATACTCAGGGAGAACACTTATACTTTGATAATTTAGTGAGGGATCATCTTATAATGCTACCGTCAATCAAAGCAAGATAAGATGCATAAAAGATAAACATCACATGCAATCAATATAAGTGATATGATATGGCCATCATCATCTTGTACTTGTGATCTCCATCTCCGAAGTACCGTCATGATCACCATCGTCATCGGCGCGACACCTTGATCTCCATCGTCGCATCGTTTTCGTCTCGCCAATCTTATGCTTCCACGACTATCGCTACCGCTTAGTGATAAAGTAAAGCACTACAACGCGATTGCATTGGATACAATAAAGCGACAACCATATGGCTCCTGCTAGTTGCCGATAACTTGGTTACAAAACATGATCATCTCATACAATAAAATTTAGCATCATGTCTTGACCATATCACATCACAACATGCCCTGCAAAAACAAGTTAGACGTCCTCTACTTTGTTGTTGCAAGTTTTACGTGGCTGCTACGGGCTGAGCAAGAACCGTTCTTACCTACGCATCAAAACCACAACGATAGTTTGTCAAGTTGGTGCTGTTTTAACCTTCACAAGGACCGGGCGTAGCCACACTCGGTTCAACTAAAGTTGGAGAAACTGACACCCGTCAGCCACCTGTGTGCAAAGCACGTCGGTAGAACCAGTCTCGTGTAAGCGTACGCATAATGTCGGTCCGGGCCGCTTCATCCAACAATACCGCCAAACCAAAGTGTGACATGCTGGTAAGCAGTATGACTTATATTGCCCACAACTCACTTGTGTTCTACTCGTGCACAACATCAACGCATAAAACCAGGGTCGGATGCCACTATTGGGGAACGTAGTAATTTCAAAAAATTCTTACGCACACGCAAGATCATGGTGATGCATAGCAACGAGAGGGGAGAGTGTTGTCTACATACCCTCGTAGACCATTCGCGGAAGCGTTATATCAACGTGGTTGATGTAGTCGTACGTCTTCACGTGCGACTGATCCAAGTACCGAAAGCACGACACCTCAGAGTTCTGCACACGTTCAGCTCGGTAACGTCCTCGCCTTCTCGATCTAGCAAGAGGGGCGAAGTAGTAGATGAGTTCCGGCAGCACGATGGCGTGGTGACGGTGTTGATGAAGAACAATCTCCGCAGGGCTTCGCCTAAGCATTACGAAAACTATGACGGAGGATAAACTAGAGGGGACGGGGTTGCCGGCACACGGCTTGGTGTTTCTTGATGTCTTTGGTGCTAGCCCTACCCCTCTATTTATATGTTGAGCCCTGGGGTCGAAACTTGGAGTAAAAGCCTCCTCAAAGTCGGTTTCACCCGAAAGGCAAGAGTCCTTCTCGGACTTCAGGGCTAGACGCCAGGGTTCCCGGCGTCTACCCCCTAGACGCCAGGGTTCCTGGCGTCTAGCCTCTGGTCTCCGCAAAACTTCCTTTTGCACTTTCCAAAAGCCTCGTGGGCTTTCCCCTTTGGCCCAGATAAGGTGTTCTCGTGCCCAAACATTTCAGGAAACATCCGGAACCCCTTCCGGTGAATTCCGGAACCCTTCCGGAGATCAAACACTACTATCCCATATATCAAACTTTATCTCCGGACCATTCCGGAGTTCCTCGTCATGTCCGTGATTTCATCTCGGACTCCGAACAACATTCGGTCATCAACATACTCATATAGTACTATATCGTCAACGAACGTTAAGCGTGCGGACCCTACGGGTTCGAGAACTATGTAAAAATGACTGAGACACCTCTCTGGTTAATAACCAATAGCGGGACCTGGATGACCATATTGGCTCCTACATATTCTACGAAGATCTTTATCGGTCAGACCGCATAACAACATACATTGTTCCCTTTGTCATCAGTATGTTACTTTCCCGAGATTCGATCGTCGGTATCTCAATACCTAGTTTAATCTCGTTACCGGCAAGTCTCTTTACTCGTTCCGTAATACATCATCCCGCAACTAACTTATTAGTTGCAATGCTTGCAAGGCTTATAGTGATGTGCATTACCGAGTGGGCCCAGAGATACCTCTCCGACAATCGGAGTGACAAATCCTAATCTCGAAATACGCCAACCCAACAAGTACCTTGGAAGACACCTGTAGAGCACCTTTATAATCACCCAGTTACGTTGTGACGTTTGGTGGCACACAAAGTGTTCCTCCGGTAAACGGGAGTTGCATAATCTCATAGTCATAGGAACATGTATAAGTCATGAAGAAAGCAATAGCTACAAACTAAACGATCAAGTGCTATGCTAACGGAATGGGTCAAGTCAATCACATCATTCTCCTAATGATGTGATCCCGTTAATCAAATGACAACTCATGTCTATGGTTAGGAAACATAACCATCTTTGATCAACGAGCTAGTCAAGTAGAGGCATACTAGCGACACTCTGTTTGTCTATGTATTCACACATGTATTATGTTTCCGGTTAATACAATTCTAGCATGAATAATAAACATTTATCATGATATAAGGAAATAAATAATAACTTTATTATTGCCTCTAGGGCATATTTCCTTCACAGATGCAGACGTTATGAATGTTTGGCTAGCTCAATATGATGACTACTTGATAGTTTAGTGCACCATGCTTAATAGCTTAGAATCGGGGTTTCAAAGACGTTTTGAACGTCATGGACCATATGAGATGTTCCACGAGTTGAAATTAATATTTCAAGCAAATACCCGAGTTGAGAGATATGAAGTCTCCAACAAGTTCTATAGCTAAAAGATGGAGGAGAATAGCTCAAGCAGTGAGCATGTGCTCAGATTGTCTGGGTACTACAATCACTTGAATCAAGTGGGAGTTAATCTTCCAGATAAAATAGTGATTGACAGAATTATCTAGTCACCATCACCAAGTTAGTAGAACTTCGTGATGAACTATAGTATGCAAGGGATGACGTAAATGATTCCCGAGCTTTTCATGATGATGAAATTGATGAAGGTAGAAATCAAGAAAGAGCATCAAGTGTTGATGATTAACAAGACCACTAGTTTCAAGAAAAGGGCAAAGGGAAAGAAAGGGAACTTCAAGAAGAATGGCAAGCAAGTTGCTGCTCAAGTGAAGAAGCCCAAGTCTGGACCTAAGCCTGAGACAAAGTGCTTCTACCGCAAAGGGACTGGTCATTGGAAGCGGAAATGCCCTGAATATTTAGTGGATAAGAAGGATGGCAAAGTGAACAAGGGTATATTTGATATACAGGTTATTGATGTGTACCTTACTAGTATTTATAGTAGCCCCTGGGTATTTGATACTTGTTCGGTTGCTAAAAAATTAGTAACTCGAAACAGGAGTTACAGAATAAATAGAGACTAGTTAAGGGTGAAGTAACAATGTGTGTTGGAAGTGGTTCCAAGATTGATATGATCATCATCGTACACTCCCTATACTTTCGGGATTAGTGTTAAACCTAAATAAATGTTATTTGGCGTTTGCGTTGAGCATGAATATGATTTAAACATGTTTATTGCAATACGGTTATTCATTTAAAATCAGAGAATAATTGTTGTTTGGTTTACATGAATAAAACCTTCTTTGGTTATACACCCAATGAAATTGGTTTGTTGGATCTCGATCGTAGTGATACACATATTCATAATATTGAAGCCAAAAGATGCAAAGTTAATAATGATAGTGCAACTTATTTGTGGCACTGCCGTTTGGGTCATATTGGTATAAAGCGCATGAAAAAACTCCATGCTGATGGGCTTTTGGAATCACTTGATTATGAATCAGTTGATGCTTGCGAACCATGCCTCATGGGCAAGATGACTAAGACTCCGTTCTCCGGAACAATGGAGCAAGCAACAAACTTATTGGAAATAATTCATACTGATGTATGCAGTCCAATGAGTGTTGAGGCTCGCGGCGGGTATCGTTATTTTCTGACCTTCATAGATGATTTGAGCAGATATGGGTATATCTAGTTGATGAAACATAAGTCTGAAACATTTGAAAAGTTCAAAGAATTTCACAGTGAAGTGGAAAATCATCGTAACAAGAAAATAAAGTTTCTACGATCTGATCGCAGAGGCGAATATTTGAGTTACGAGTTTGGTCTTCAATTAAAACAATGTGGAATAGTTTCACAAACTCATGCCACCTGGAACACCACAGCGTAATGGTGTGTCCGAACATTGTAATCGCACTTTACTAGATATGGTGCGATCTATGACGTCTCTTACTGGTTTACCACTATCGTTTTGGGGTTATGCATTAGAGACAGCTGCATTCACATTAAAAAGGGGCACCATCTAAATCCGTTGAGACGACACCATATGAACTGTGGTTTAGCAAGAAACCTAAGCTGTCGTTTCTTAAAGTTTGGGGTTGCAATGCTTATGTGAAAAAGTTTCATCTTGATAAGCTCAAACCCAATTCGGAGAAGTGCATCTTCATAGGATACCCAAAAGTAACTATTGGGTACACCTTCTACCACAGATCCGAAGGCAACATATTTGTTGCTGAGAATGGATCCTTTCTAGAGAAGGAGTTTCTCTCGAAAGAAGTGAGTTGGAGGAAAGTAAAACTTGATGAGGTAACTGTACATGCTCCCTTATTGGAAAGTAGTTCATCACAGAAACCGGTTCCTGTGACGCCTGCACCAATTAGTGAGGAAGTTAATGATGATGATCATGAAACTTCAGATCAAGTTGTTACTGAACCTCGTAGGTCAACCAGAGTAAGATCCGCACCAGAGTGGTACGGTAATCCTGTTCTGGAGGTTATGTTACTAGACCATGACGAACCTACGAACTATGAAGAAGCGATGGTGAGCCCAGATTCCGCGAAATGGCTTGAGGCCATGAAATCTGAGATGAGATCCATGTATGAGAACAAAGTATGGACTTTGATTGACTTGCCCAATGATTGGTGAGCCATTGAGATTAAATGGATCTTCAAGAGGAAGACAGACGCTGATAGTAGTGTTACTATCTACAAAGCTAGAATTGTCGCAAAAGGTTTTCAACAAGTTCAAGGTATTGACTACGATGAGAGTTCTCACTCGTATCTATGCTTAAGTCTGTCCGAATCATGTTAGCAATTGCCGCATTTTATGAAATCTGGCAAATGGATAAACAAAACTGCATTCCTTAATGGATTTATTAAAGAATAGTTGTATATGATGCAACCAGAAGGTTTTGTCAATCCTAAAGGTGCTAACAAAATATGCAAGCTCCAGTGATCCATCTATGGACTGGTGCAAGCATCTCGGAGTTGGAATATACGCTTTGATAAGTTGATCAAAGCATATAGTTTTATACAGACTTGCGGTGAAGCCTGTATTTACAAGAAAGTGAGTGGGAGCACTACAACATTTCTGATAAGTATATGTGAATGACATATTGTTGATCGGAGATAATGTAGAATTATTCTGCAAAGCATAAAGGAGTGTTTGAAAGGAGTTTTTCAAAGAAAGACCTTGGTGAAGCTGCTTACATATCGAGCATCAAGATCTATAGAGATAGATCAAGACGCTTGATAAGTTTTTCAATGAGTACATACCTTGACAAGATTTTGAAGTAGTTCAAAATGGAATAGTCAAAGAAAGAGTACTTGCCTGTGTTACAAGGTGTGAAACTGAGTAAGACTCAAAGCCCGACCACGGCAGAAGATAGAAAGAGAATGAAAGACATTCCCTATGCCTTGGCCATAGGTTCTATAAAATATGCCATGTTGTGTACCAGATCTATTGTATACCCTACACTATTTTTGGCAAGGGAGTACAATAGTGATTTAGGAGTAGATCACTGGACAACGGTCAAAATTATCCCTAGTGGAATAAGGATATGGTTCTCGATTATGGAGGTGACAAAAAGGTTCGTCGTAAAGGGTTACGTCAATGCAAATTTTGACACTGATCCAGATGACTCTAAATCTCAATCTGGATACATATTGAAAGTGGGAGCAATTAGCTAGAGTAGCTCCGTGCAGAGCATTGTTGACATAGAAATTTGCAAAATACATACGGATCTGGATGTGGCAGACCCATAGACTAAACTTCTCTCACAAGCAAAAAATGATCACACCTTAGTACTCTTTGGGTATTAATCACATTGTGATGTGAACTAGATTGTTGACTCTAGTAAACCCTTTGGGTGTTGTTCACATGACGATGTGAACTATGGGTATTTAATCACATGGTGATGTGAACTATTGGTGTTAAATCACATGGAGATGTGAACTAGATTATTGACTCTAGTGCAAGTGGGAGACTGAAGGAAATATGCCCTAGAGGCAATAATAAAGTTATTATTTATTTCCTTATATCATGATAAATTTTTATTATTCATGCTAGAATTGTATTAACCGGAAACATGATACATGTGTGAATACATAGACAAACAGAGTGTCACTAGTATGCCTCTACTTGACTAGCTCGTTGATCAAAGATGGTTATATTTCCTATCCATAGACAAAGAGTTGTCATTTGATTAACGGGATCACATCATTAGGAGAATGATGTGATTGACTTGACCCATTCCGTTAGCTTAGCACTTGATCGTTCAGTTTGTTGCTATTGCTTTCTTCATGACTTATACATGTTCCTATGACTATGAGATTATGCAACTCCCGTTTACCGGAGGAACACTTTGTGTGCTACCAAACATCACAACGTAACTGGGTTATTATAAAGGTGATCTACAGGTGTCTCCAAAGGTACTTGTTGGGTTGGCGTATTTCGAGATTAGGATTTGTCACTCCGATTGTCGGAGAGGTATCTCTGGGCCCACTCGATAATACACATCACTTAAGCCTTGCAAGCATTGCAACTAATGATTTAGTTGCGGGATGATGTGTTACGGAACGAGTAAAGAGACTTGCCGGTAATGAGATTGAACTAGGTATTGAGATACCGACGATCGAATCTCGGGCAAGTAACATACCGATGACAAAAGGAACAAGTATGTTGTTGTGCGGTTTGACCGGTAAAGTTCTTCGTAGAATATGTAGGAGCCAATATGAGCATCCAGGTTCCGCTATTGGTTATTGACCGGAGACGTGTCTCGGTCATGTCTACATAGTTCTCGAACCCGTAGGGTCCGCGCGCTTAAAGTTCGATGACGGTTATATTATGAGTTTATGTGTTTTGATGTACCGAAGGTTGTTCGGAGTCCCGGATATGATCACGGACATGACGAGGAGTCTCGAAATGGTCGAGACATGAAGATTGATATATTGGAAGCCTATATTTGGATATCAGAAGTGTTTCGGGTGAAATCGGGATTTTACTGGAGTGCCGGAGGGGTTACCGGAACCCCCCCCCCCCCCGGGGGTTAATGGGCCATAGTGGGCCTTAGTGGAGAAGAGGAGAGGTGGCCAGAGCAAGGGCTGCGCACCCCTCCCCCTAGTCCGAATAGGACAAGGAGAGGGGGGCGGCGCCCCCCCTTTCCTTCTTCTCCTCCACCTCTTTCCCCTCTTCTCCTAATCCAACAAGGAAAAGGGAGGGAATCCTACTCCCGGTAGGAGTAGGACTCCTCCTAGCGCGCCCCTCCTGGCCGGCCGCACCTCCCCCCTTGCTCCTTTATATACGGGGGCAAGGGGGCACCCTAGAGGCACAACAATTGATCCCTTGGATCTCTTAGCCGTGTGCGGTGCCCCCCTCCACCATAATCCACCTTGGTCATATCATAGCGGTGCTTAGGCGAAGCCCTGTGTCGGTAGAACATCATCATCGTCACCATGCCGTCGTGCTAACAAAACTCACCCTCAACACTCGACTGGACCGGAGTTCAAGGGACGTCATCGGGTTGAACGTGTGTTGAACTCGGAGGTGCCGTACGTTTGGTACTTGATTGGTCGGATCGTGAAGACGTACGACTACATCAACCGCGTTGTGCTAACGCTTCCGCTTTCGATCTACGAGGGTACGTGGAAAATACTCTCCCCTCTCATTGTTGTGCATCACCATGATCTTGCGTGTGCGTAGGAATTTTTTTGAAATTACTACATTACCCAACACTTCTATGGGATTTCCCATGATCGTTCCTCCTGCAGCTGTATCAAGCATAGTATTTGACATATGATTCAAACCATTATAAAACATATGGAGGATTAACCATTCCTCCATTCCATGATTGGGATATTTTCTAATATCTTCCTTCATTCTATCCACGCAAGCGCTAGTGGCTCATTTCCTCTTGCTTGAAACCTATAATCTGATAACGTAATTGCATAATATTTGAAGGTGGACAATACTTATATAAAAATTTACTGCAACAATCACCCCAAGAAGTAATACTACCCTTATGTAGTGCAAGAAACCATTCCTTAGCGTTTCCTCTTAAGGAGAAAGGAAATAGATGCAACTTCAGTGCATCGGGATCATAATCCCTTATGCATGTCATGTTGCACAATTCAGTGAAATTATGTAAGTGCAGATCGGCATCCTCAGAAGCAGAGCCTCCAAATTGGTCTTGTTGAACCATGGAAACTAAGTTCGGTTTAATCTCATACTCAGCGGCTGCTATCTCAAGTTGTGCTATAGGTTCACGAATGAAGCTGTTGCTGGGAGTAGAAAAACTCCCAAGATTATGAGCCATAGTGTCTTTTGGTTTTTTTCAACTAACAATACTTGCAACTAAAAAAATAAAACTTCAACTAAAAATAGAAAGTAAAGACAAAATTTGAAAACTAACTTTAACAAAAAACTCTAAACACAAAGACTAGGAATACTAAACTCCTCCACGGCAATAGCGCCAAAAAAGGGGCTTGATATATCCTTTTTATTGATCCAGTATTGGAACAAAAAAGAGTATCCCACATCTATTTACCCAGAGATAACCTTGGGTTATCGAACCCACGAGAGGAAGATTCCCTTGAAGCGATGGTCTCTAGCAAGCTTTTGTCGAAGTGTCAAATCCATCTTTTGACCAGATCAGCAAGCAAATAGTGATTGAGAGACTTATAATAAAAAGAGGTAAGAGTATGAGGTCTTATGCTTACAACCTTGTATTTGTGATGGGATCAAATAGGATATTAATTTCTGTGCTAGAAGTCATCCGTCGAGATGTGCTTGTTACGGATCAAAGTGGGGGATGTGTCCAAATAACATCTTGACCGGCAAAGTCTTGCATCAAGAATCAGTTGTCCTACTGCATGCCCTATTCGTCGCGCGAGGTTGCCTCAATAATTAAGATAATGAAACCAGACAAGATCTCTTTGGGTGTTTAATGACTACACCTCATTTCTCCCCAAGGATATGATCCATGTTACCCTACTAAATCTTACTGTTATCGGTGTTCGGTATAACACTTCACGGTCTCCTTGATCATAGCCTCATTAGTGCTCGATCTCCATGATCCTGGGCACCTACAGGGATGAAGATCGCAGACAAGACAAGAGACATCTTCACGGAACAATTTTATTTCACACATACGGGACGTTATATCAAAGTCTTCCATTGATCCCCTCAACAAATACCTCGGGTTGCAAGGCTTATGCCTCACATACCTTATTGAACTACTCACACATGGAGATTAGATAACGGGAAGAAAACATTGAAGAACACGTCTTGAGATTGATTGATTGCAATATGTCTTACAATGGATGCCTTGTGCGATGCACGATTACAAGTATGATTGGGATGGATGAGCACTATGGTGGTGGTGGAGATGGCTATGGAGATGGTGGCGGCTAGGGTTTGCGGATGATGATGATGAAGAGGTTTTGGCTTCTTTGTTCGTCTGCTCTTGTTCTGTTGACATTTTGACGGGGTCCCTTTAACAAAAGTTGTTTAGGTGGATGATCTACCTCGAAATTCACGCCATATGGGCACTCGCGCCCATATGGAACACCGTCTTTTGTGCTGTCTTCGCGCAGATGCTTCTTGTTGGTTCCTTCCTCATCCATTCTTCTTCCATTCCATTTCCACACATGATTTATTCCATTTTTATCCCATTTCCTATGG
Organism: Triticum urartu; assembly: GCF_003073215.2. Classification (NCBI taxonomy): domain Eukaryota; kingdom Viridiplantae; phylum Streptophyta; class Magnoliopsida; order Poales; family Poaceae; genus Triticum; species Triticum urartu. Next base: position 501,527,957 of record NC_053026.1, on the reverse strand, counting down.
AAACACATCAAAGATAGGATTTGTGGAATACTTTGCATTCATTAGTCATTAGTACCAATATCGGAGCGAATATCTCTTTTAATTGAAATATCTTGGTTTAAACAAAGGTGAAATAAGTGTAAAATTGTCACTCATCACTAGCAAAGACTAAAGAAATTCACACTGGTTCTGAAGCGTGTCAACCTTCTCTTCAAACCATTGCTAAAGAAATTCCAGCTGCATTAGCTGAAGAAGTTGCACAACCAGAACTTATTGTTGATGTTGTGCATTCATCCCCTTGAGAGAAGAATCAGTTCATTTAGCAGACACCGATGTTGTACCATTTGTAACCGCTGAAGAAGTAGCCAAGCCGGATTCCCTCAATGACTCCACTGGCTCACCAAGGCCCATCTTCGATGCGAAGCCAAAAAAGACCAATCTTCAGCCAGGGCCCTCCATGCCAAAGGTTGGCAAAATCATCAGGCGGCCTAAGTTTGACAATGTCAAATTCTTCAAGGAGAAGAGTTTCTTCATTGGCGAGTCCCCTTATGACTCTGCCAAGATTAGGCATCAGCGCTTCTGGAAAAAGACGAAGATGAATTATTATTCTTTACTATTCTTCAATAAGAACAAGATCTTCCCGCATCGCCATATTCCTCATATGGATATGGAGTCGCTGCCATGTTTCAGGCCAGTCTTGGTTGTTCTTCATGATGCTGGGTTGCTCAGTTTTTTCTCTGACATTCACTATAAATCACCTTATGATGAATTGCTTTGTGCTCTAACAGTGGATCCACCCCAAGAATATGCAAGGAAGATTTATGAAGAACCTGAGCTGGCACACCATCTATTGCAAGTGCTGATGAAGCCAATTGCTAAAGGAGATGCTCTAAGGACAACCTTCCTAGTGAAGGATTGGCTATTTGTGCCTCCCACGGTCTATCGCATCTTGTCCAACACCCTCAGTCACGTCAAAGGCCATAACTCAGGTACTACAGAAGTTGTGAGTGTCATGAAGAATCTGTTGTTCAACACCATCCATGGGATTCCCATCAACATTTATGATTTCTTCATGAGGACTTTGGTCACAATAGCACAATCACCTTTTGAGTTGAAGACATATGCTCCATGGATTATGGTATTCATCAGATATAGGTCTTCAATCAGTTACAAGGCTGGATGTCAGAATCACCTTAGTTTTCTGCCAAAATGTGAAATTCTTGAAAGTATATCCTCAGTACCTGGCAAGGGCAAGGCAGTCGTTGATGAAGGAACTCATTCCCTTGATGGACAATTCTGTCAGCCAGCCTCACAGCCAACGTGTCGGGGATATACCCCGCGGTATGACCTGGCCGGAAGTATGACCCGTCTGGGACTTGGCGACTCATCAAAGACCCGACTGGAGCTAGGCGACTTACTGGAGATCCACCCGGACATGACGGTTTACATGTAACCCGCCTAGACATTGTGACTCACTAGAGACCTGGCGGGCGGATCAGACGGACGATAAGGCCCAAAGCCCAGCAGACCGGCTTATACTCTGGTGGGCCGGCTTAAGACGGAAGGCATGAGGAGTATTTCCTTTACAAGGAAGTAAGACCCGTACTTGTATCCGACTTGTAATAGAGAATAAGTTAGTTCTAATCCTACTAGGACTCTACATGTAAGCCGCCCCTTGAACATATATAAGGAGGGGCAGGGCTCCCCAAAGGGGGACAAGAAACAAGCAAGAAGATAATCTCTAGGGCTAGACACAACTAGGAGAGCCGGTTTACGGTGGCTCCCTTATAATCATAATGAGACTTAGCCACAAACAGCATGTAGGGCTCCCTTATATCCGTCTTGTGTCGCGTCTCTTGTCCCGCTTAACCCCTCTCAAGCTACCACATAGATGTGTTGGCCTCGCGACTAAGTCCTGACACTAAGGACATCTGTCGTGACAATTCCATGACAGTTGGCGCCCACCGTGGGGCATGCGCACGGTGGTGTTGAGTTCTTGGAGGGATCTTTCCAGGGATCGAGAAGTTCATAATTTTTTAGATGAAGAAACACCCGTTTGTAAGGATCCGCGTCAGTTTTGTGTTTAATGATCCAGATTTATGACCTGTGAAATTTAAGTTCAAAAAAGTTAGGGCAGCATCGGTGCGCCGCTACAAGTCGCCGAAACCAACAGAAACACAAGTCGCCGAGATCAATAGGAAAATCCAACGGGCACTACGGTGGTCAGCTAAAAGCTATGTCTGAGAACGGTTCAAAATTGTCCCGAGGTGGATCCGTAAAAGCACCTGTTCAAAGTTACTGCTAGAAACCTGATTGAGGAGATCATAAAGATCAATCGATATGAGGTACAGATCGCCAAGTTCTGAGACCGACAACTTTTTACGGCTCCGTCATCCGTGTCCAAATCCAATTCAAAGATTATAGAAATCAAGTGGACGTATGGCTGCGTTGGAATCTATTACTCTCATTATAATAAACTAGTACTACTTGAAGCAGTACGCGCGGAGCAGATCAAGGTTTTCATGCTTGTAGGAAAATTATTGCTGATGGTCCAACAAGGGCAAGAATATTGCACGGTGGCTACGGATAACATGGAAAACTAGTGGGATCAAGTCGGACTGCGCCAGGGGAAGCCACGATCCGGAAACGGAGCCAGCCATGTTCTAGACTTTTACACCCGCCTGTGTGACGCCCGGCGGCCAGATCCGCTAGTCTTCGCTGAGCCGTCACGCTGCCTCCATGACCCCGTGCCGCCTTGAGCCGCCGTTGCAAGCCCAACCTCAGTCTGTCCTGCTATGACTGAGTAACCGTCATGATCTCTACCTTTGTCGCGGCTGAAGCCGCCTTGCTACTGCCGTTTACTTAGAGCCGGCCTGCTACCTCACCCATTCGACGCCGCGCCTGGGAGCCTCCCTCAACCTCGCTCCACCAACCTCTGTCAAGTTGCCGCCTTAGAAAGGCCATGCCACGGTCGCCATCTCTGTCTCACTGCCGGAGCATGCGCCGAGTCGTTGTTTCCACCTCATCCACAGCTGTGACCCGTCGCGGTTGAGCCTCCCCCGCACAACTCCATCCCCGAGTCACTGGCCTTGGTGTTGAACCGCCGTCATTGAGTCGCCCTGTGGTTTCGCTTGAGCCGCCGTCCACCTTCAGAACGCTGAAGCTGTTGTCTGTCTTCAATGTGGCCCGCCTCTACCAGGTCGCCGCGCGCTCGTGTCAGCCTATGGTCGTCACCCACTACCACGCCTTGCCTCTGGTTGTGCCCCTGCATGCTCGCCTGAAAACGGCTGGCTGTGGCCTGAAGAAAGGAAAGTGGTAGAGTGTGGATTTTATACTAAAACTGAAACGGCGGAGAGTGCGGCAAGTGCTATTCCAAGGAATTACTCCCTCCTTCCATCTATATAGGTCCTAATGCATTTTTCAATACGGTCTTTGACTATTGACAAGATTAATAGTACATGACATGCATAATGTGAAAATTATATCATTGAAATCTCCTTTCACATACGAATTTGACGGTATGCTTTGTGTAAGTTGCATGTCATATATTGTTGCTCTAACATTTGGTCAAAGTTAGCCTCGAAAAATGCATTAGGCCCTATATAGATGGAAGGAGGGAGTAACAAGGCTTTGCATCATGGCCGAATATTTTAATGGCCAAGTGGACGGCGCCAGAGTCTGCGTACGGAGATGTCATCTAAATAAAATCAGGTGATATTTATCCTATGTATATATTTTTGTTGGTTAAGTATAAGTTGATTTCTTTCGACAAACAACTACTCCGGCCTATTGTATTTTTTGTACGCAGGACAATCATGTTTATACTACAGGTATGAGGCGCGAGCTGCCAACATTCTGTACCAGCGTTTGTCTGTGACATACTGCCCGAGGAATGGACGTACATAAATCGCTGCCCTTGCGGCCTAGTCTACATCGACTCATCGGGACCGCGCCTGCAGTCGGTTCATTCAACCGTACCCACGCCGACTCAACTGTCCGCATCCGCGGCCGACTTGTCTGTCCGCACGGCTTGCAATGCCACGGCTGACTCACGCGTCCGCTCCGTCTTCTAAATGTCGCCGTTGACTTCGATACACACACACACACACACACATAAACACTATTCTGATCACAGGATCAGAATAATATTCTGATCACAACCTGAACTGCTTGAGTAACGCGACTGAACTTCCCTCTGTACGAACCCGACCTTCGGGCTATCTTCGCAACCGTGGCTTCCCCCGCGAATTATTCTTGTTAGTCGTGTTCTATATGATGTTAGTGTAATCTGCAAACGATTTTTAGCAACTAAATACACGTTTTAAATAGGAATCTCACTCATAGGTGGATTTTGCACTCGGGTCGTGATGAACTCGCGTTTTTTGCAGTTTTACTGCCTGAGTTGTTCGACCTGAACTTCCCCTTATGCTAGGTTGAACTTCCGCCAACATTGCCCAAATGGGGCTTGCTATATACCGTTGGAAAGCTATGGACACCAGTATCATGACCCAAGTTAAATTTTTGGCAAAATGTAAGCGGTTTAAGAGCAGTTTTGAAAACCATTTTTTCTTTATACAAAAAATGTGAATCGTATTTTCGATCGCATTTCTAAACCGTTTATCGGAATGAGGCATATAATATGGTGTTGAAAAGCTGCTGCAAAACCGCTCCTTCCACATGTTGAAAGTTTTCCCTAATTCCCTATGGTGAAAGAGTAATATGAAAAAATGTAAAATTTCGCAAACCGAACAGCCGAGTTCATATTTTCGATGTCATTTCTAAACGGCTAATCCAATTGAGGCATATGATATGGCGTTGGAAATCTTATGAAAATGCGCTACTTTTTCATGTTGAAAGTTTTTGCTAATTTCGAACGGTTTAAGAGTAATTTAGAAAACGGTACAAGTCCTACCGAGTTCGTATTTTCAAGCTCATTTTTTAACCGTGTGCCCGAATGTAACAAATGATATGGCGTTGGAAAGCTTGAACAAATTCAAAACTTTTTGGTATGTATTGTTTCCCCTAATTCTTTATGGTTTTAAGTCAATTTTGAAAATAGCTAAAAACGTATTTTCGCTGTAATTTCTAGGAACTTTATCGGAATGGTGCAAATAATATATCGTTGAAAAGCTACGGAAAATGGGAAACTTTTTCATGTTGACGACTTTCTCTGATTCCTAGTCGTTTTCAAGTAATTTCGAAAACAGCGAGATCATTCGTTTTGCCTTTATCACGAAACAGATTCGTCGAAAATGCATCACGTGAAGTACTTGAACTTCTGTGGCAGTTCTGTTTGAACTTCACTCTGTTTTTTGACGTGATGTTTTTCGCCCGTAATTCTCAAACCACTTACCGTAATTGAGCAAATGATATACCAATGGAAAGCTATTAAAAACACGTAACTTTTTTGTGTTGATGAGTTTTTCATACTCGCAACGGTTCAAAATATATTTTTGAATGCGTAAAACAACGTCGTTTTTGCCTGTTTTTTTACATGTAACTGAAGGTGGGACGTCTCACACTAGAGATCTCGAACTTCACCGGGAGTAGCACGTGAACTTCTAGCAACAAAATCTTTTAAGCGTTTTGTTTTCTATTCTTATTTTCCTATCTGAAATGCATTTCGTGTAGTAGTTGAACTTTCCGTTGTTTTCATCTTGAACTTCTGTCATGTATTTTTGTTCAACCTCTCTCACAAGAATTTTTGAACTTCCCCGGACAGAACACTTGAACTTCTAGCAGCAACTGTTTTAGAAGTTATTTTATTTTTGAACTTCTTCTTTCCATTCTTTAATAACGAGATAAATCGCAGTTTTCTATAATCATCAAACTTCTGCATCTTTTTAATTTGGACTTCCTTGTTTTATTTCTTAATATTTTTTATGAATTTTGGAGTGCTTTATTTTTAAAAGTTGAACTTCTTGTCATTTTATTTTTGAACTTCTTGTTTCCATTCTTTAATAACGAGGAAAATTTGAGTTTTCTATAATCATCAAACTTCTCCATCTTTTTAATATGGACTTCCTGGTTTATTTCTTAATCTTTTTATGAAATTTTGAAGCGCTCTATTATTAAAAGTTAAACTTCTTGTTTCCATTCTTTAATAACGAGGAAAATCTGAGTTTTCTATAATCATCGAACTTCTCCATCTTTTTAATACGAACTTCCTGGTTTTATTCCTTAATGTTTTTCATGAAATTTTGAAGCACTCGATTATTAAAAGTTGAACTTCTTGTTTCCATTCTTTAATAACGAGGAAAATCTGAGTTTTCTATAATCATTGAACTTCTCCATCTGTTTAATTTGGACTTCCTAGTTTTATTTCTTTTAGTAACGGAAAAATCCTACTTTCTGATAGACATCGAGCCGCTCCATTTTTAAATTTAAACTTCTAGGTTTATTTTAACAGAGAAAATCTTTTTTATAAAATTGTTTGAGATGCTTCTTTAATGACATTCTTTGGGTTTGTAATAAGCATTGAACTTCTTCGTATTTTTAATTTGAACTTCTTATTTTTAGATTTTTGTTTTTTAAACTTGATTATCTTGGTTTTGTACTAAAAATTGAACTTCTTGGTTATTTAAATTCGAACCTCTAGGTTTTTATATAATCCCTTTATTATTAAAAAGTTAAAATTCTTTGTATTTTTAATTTGACTTTCTTGGTTCTGTAATAAACATTGAACCTCTCTGTTTGTGAAATTTGAACCTCTAATTTTCTTTTGGAAACATGGAAAATGCTTTCTTTAAATAATTTTTTGAACTACTATGTTTTTAATTTTTTGAACTTCTTTGTTTTAATAAAGAGAGATAAATCCTTTTTTACAAACATTGAATTGCTTTGTTTCTTTTAATTTAAACTTTTAAGTTTTTATTTTGCTTCGTTCACACCACATTTATCCAATTTTCGTCAGGAAAATTTAAACATGGTCTCTTTTATTCGTTATTATGAAACTCTTGTTTCCTTTGCACTTATCTAGCTTATGTATTTTGAGCTTACATACCTCTAAAACCTGAACTTCACTTTTTTTTACTCGGAGGGCGTGCTGGAGGAGAGATTTCTCATGGTGGGATGGGAGGACGGGGGTGCGCTGGAGGTGAGCACGGCAGGTCGCGTCTGAAGGGACGGAAGGTCGGCTTGGAGGGGAGGGCAGGTCGCGTTGGAGTGGAGATTGGTGGCGGGTGGCTGCACAGGTGGTTGGGGAAGGGGTGGAGGCAAACGTGGTTGGCGCGGCGTCGCCATGACTGTTGAGGCGGAGCTCTGTTGGTTGTTGTCTTGCGTCCCTAGGAGTGCCGTGGGGAGCTACTATGTACAACTAGTACTCTGCTTGCATCACACCTTACGGACACAAAACTGCATGCACTACTTCTCATTCTATAATACTGAATCAGAGATCCATCAAGTAATTATGGCCAATTGAACGTCACCAATTAAAATGTCTGAACATGTTGTACACTGTTTTTTGGTAGTCGCCTATGAACTTCGATACTAGTCCCCTATATGTCAGGAGTGTTCACTAGGTTTTTTTAACTCTTTTTTTTGCTTATTATTTTTAACTCTGTGATTACTCTAGCACACCTAACTTCTGTTTTTATTCAAAGTTCATTGATGTTGTGTTCACTGGATGAACTGATGTACTTCTTCAGAATATGTCCATCCTCTCATGACACCGAAGTTACAAAAAATTGCCTGAAAAAAACTGAAGTTACAAAAAAATGTAGTATAGAGTTTCGACAATTGAGCAACGAGGAATCATCTGCTTTAAGGAGCATAAACAAAAAATCTAGCTGGAGAAGTGCTCAACAACGTACTCTCCAAAGTGATTTGATGTTGTGTCCACTAAATGAACTTCCGTACTTTCTTAGTCTGAACTGTATGAAGATGTGTTGCCCACCTGAACTTCAGCAGAAGAATCAGCCACTGACGAAGGCGAGCAGGAGAAGTAGTTTCTGTTTTCGTCTCTACTGCCACGGGGGAACCAAAGGAAAATTTTCCATCGTGTCCCTGACCTTTCATGCCGGCAACAGCAGTGGCAAATAGCAGCAGCAGCAAAACAAGTTTTCTGAGGCGAGCTCCCGAGAACCAGTACATGCAAACACCCACAAATACAAAAAAATAGTTGTGGAAAACGGATGGGGAGGCAGCTGCCGCTCGTGGAGGAGGTGAGCCGCAGATGCAGTGCGTGTGAAGTTCAACTACTAAGATTCGTCCGGTGCCTCAGGCACAAGCACGACATCGAGCAAGTGCTCGGGCTCCTCTATGAAGCAGTCGCCGCCGCGTCCTGTCAGCCCAAGGCACCGTCCCCTCCCTCATGCCCAACCTCCTCCCGTCGTCGCTTCGACTGATGCCTCAACCCAGGCACCACCCAGTTAGCGCGTGGGATGGCCGGATGGGGGACGGCGGTGCGCAGAGGCAGGCTGCGGCGCACGGGAGGTAGGGCGGCAGTGCACAGAGGCAGGAGGCGAGCGCATGGGAGGCTGGGCACGGCGGCGGCGGGGAAAGCTGGGACCACAACGCCGGCGATGAGCGTAGGTGGTGGCGGCAGTGGGATCTTGGGGCGGCGGCGTCTCCGGTTGGGGCGGGCGGCGTCTCCGGTGGGCGTCGGGGCGGCGGTCTCGTCTCTGGCTGGGGGGTTGGTGGCGGCGGCGGCGCCGGTTAGGGACGGGGCGGCGGGCGCGTCGCCGTTGGGGGCAGGAGGTGCGGGAGGTGGGGCATTTGGGGGGAGCAGGAGGTGGGGTGGGTTTTTTTGGAACTTTCCATCGGGCCCTATATAGGGGTGATCGTGATCCAAAGTTATTCTAATTCTGGGATTAGAATAGTGCTACTCTATATATATACATATCTCCCCATATATATATATATATATATATATATATATATATATATATGGAAAATACATCCTACCATTAGGTGGTAGTTACCTTCACCTCAGTCGCCGTTCGATTGCCTTTAGATCTGTGCGTTTTTTAACGGGTTGTGGACACGTAAAATGGGATATTTTCTCCACCCGAAATTGTTGTCTCTATCCTTCCGATTTTTCTGGCAAATCTTCTCCTCATCTTTTTTTAGCTATCTTCGTCTCTCTCTGGCGTAATCAAAAGGTACACCAAATTTACTAGATTGGACGCATCATCAATTATCAATAGCACAACGAGGTGTGCAACATGGATGACTTCCCATAATTCCCAAGCATGCATCATGGAATTTCATAGTTTTTTATCCAGATTTCATACGTATTCATCATCATAATTTCTTCTTTTATATAGCCATTGCGTCCGTTGGGTCCTCTCCTCTGCACGCATCAATTTTCTACATGGAGTGTTGGCCTGCGTCATGATCAGATCTGACGACACGCAAGAACTGGCTGCTCTCTAGTACCACGGCTGTTGTGACAACTGACGACATACGGTCGACGCATGCCTATTTCTGGTGCGGCGCCGACGAAGACAGCATAACTGACAGTTGACTGCCATGGCCGACGGCATCGCCGTCCACCGGTCCACGGCTGCTGTCTGTCTTCTCCGGAACGGCGACAACAAATTAAAACAACGTGACCGATGGGTGATTACCATGATACGGCGGCAACGACGACAACGGCAAGTCGGCAACCATGGCTGCTGCACATTGCAGATGCCTGCCTGTTCCGGTACGACGGCGACGAAGACAACATGTGGCTGCATGTAGAAGAATGACATCGGCGGCGGCGACGATGTACGTTCGAGGACATGGTCGCATCATGGTTTGAAAGAAGTTGGGTACGATCGTCCAAATCTTAGCTTCAGGAATCAGTGAAATGATAGATAAACTACTTGTACTGTTGTACCCTATAAATGTGGTACACACTTCATTTTACATAGATACTCCATACTCCGGTCTCTGGTTAAATGTGCATACTCCATACTACATAGATACTCCATACTATGTGTACACCACTTAAATGAAAAGGAAGCATGTGTATATATACAACTTGTTTTCACGTGATACTCCATACTACATATTCTAAGCAACAGTGCAAACTCTATACTATAAAAATGGAGTATCTATGGCACTGGAAGTATATATTAAATGAACATTACATAAGCCATTGGAAGTATATATATATATACCCAAAAATATACTTTTCCCAAACTATATATACTCCTCAGTACATACCATATACTCCTCTCAATTCCATACTATGTACTACATACTATTACCACACTATATACTCCTTTCAACTCCACACTATATATACATATACTCCATGCTACATACTATATACTCATCGCTCCAAAAAAAATTTCAAACTCCATGATATACTATTTTCCAAACAATATACTATGCACTCTTTTTCAAAATAGTATGTAGTTCTACATAGTTGAGTCAGAAGTATACAAGAGATTCCTCAAAAAAAAAACAAGAGATGTTTGGGCCAGCGCATTCAACTTATAACTATCTTATCTGTTCAGTGTGATGCACTCGGCTGGCCAAGGAAATAGCAGGTTGTTGAACTAACTCACACCATTTATTTAATTATTTAATTAGATGTTAGTTAGCTGTCGGCTATTGGATTCTTTGGCGTCCACCAACCCGTTTGGTTTAGAGATAAGAAGGGACACGTGGAAGGCAAACAGCTAGGGGGTAACTATCACTGCTCGTAGATAAAATTTGTCATATATATATATATATATATATATATATATATATATATATATATCAACAAATCAGAGCCACGTCTGTTCACACAAGCTGTCCAATGGACATATGTGAGTCGTCCCTGCTGTGTTGAGCCGCTGGGGTCACATTGAGCCGCCTTTGTCACGATAAAACAGATCACCTGTCGTCCAAACAAATCAGGTGATATCCATCCAAATTTGTTTTATTAGAACATGTTGTTTTTTGTCAAAGAACAAGTTTGTTTTTGCCTTGGTCTGCAATATTGTTTATGCAGGGCAATTATTTATGACAAAAAGTGGTATTATACCACGGAGATGGAGGCACGCCAACATCTTTTGGCACATGTGGTCGTCGTTATTCAACGGACTACCGCACCAGCTTACAACGATGTGGCCGTCTTTCGCGACCGCGCCGGCTTACAACACCGTGGCCGTCTCTCGCGACCGCACCGGCTTACAACGTTGTGGCCGTCTCTTATGACCACGCCGGCTTACAACGAAGAGGACAATTTGCTCGTCCACACCGGCTTACAACACCGCGGCCGACTCATCTGTCTGCTCCCATGGCCGGCTCGGCCGTGATTGATTTCAGCTTTACCATGGTGATCATCAACTCCGCGGTGATAATTACTGACCTGGCGCATCAGGTGAAATTCATCCAGTATATTTTATATTATATATTGCTTTCTTTGAAAGAGCAATTACTCTGGCTTGCAAGTTCTCCAGTGCAGGACAAGTTATGTCACTGAGACGTTGAATGACTCGTGCCGGTTTATATCACGGTCAAATGTGGAGAATCTCAAGACAACTCCTCGAGTTGTCTTAAGACTCGGGGGCTACAATGACATGACTCGGGGACTCCGGGTCATTGGAAGGAATGATAACCCGGTTCTAGAGGACACCGCCATATTGATGAAAATTTAAAGGCCGTCAGAAAATTGTCGGTTCAAGATCCGGTTCAAGAGACATCTCTCTCCCGCAAAGTTTTGAAGCTCTCAAATCCGATTCAAACATCCGGCTCAAGGTAAATTTGTCTCTTACAAAGCTTTTAAGCTCTCAAATCCGGTTCAAAGTTCCGGTTCGAAAAGAATTAATCTCTCGCAAGTTTGAGTTCTCAGAAAGATTAAAAGGTGCTAAAAAGGGATTGTTGCCATGATGCACGGTTCAAACATGGGTATCCCGCTTTACGGCTTATCTCATTATGGTCACTTGGAGGCTTCCTGCTCATCGAGTATAGCTGTCAATACCCTCTTGATCGGCGCACTGCCAAAATTTATATGGTCACTTGGGGGCTTCCTGTTCAAACATAGGTCGTATTCGAACCAAAGAGAACATAGTTTTTGGTACCCTCTTGATCGGCACAACGCCAAACTCACTAGGGGGCTTCTTGATCGTATTCGAATCATAGCTTAACCCCTTTTGGGTCCGACATGGATCGTATTTGAATCAGCATCGTTAAACAACTCTCAAGGTCATTTGGGGGCTTCCTGTTCAAACATAGGTCGTATTCAAACCAAAGAGAACATAGATGTCGGTACCCTCTTGATCGGCAACGCCAAAGCCACTGGGGGCTATATGATCGTATTCGAATCTTAGCTTAACCCCTTTGGAATGGTTTTCTGATCGTATTCGAATCAGAAGCCTCAAAAATTTTGAAGTCTCTTTTTGCAAACATTTTTTTGGATTTTACTTGAAGCTTTTTTATCATATCTAAAGTGTATATGAGTGGTTTATATTTAACCTCGGTTTAATTTTCAATGATAAGTCGCCAGCTTATGACAATCATCATCTATGTGGAAGCATTGGCTTCTAAGGATTGGGTTTTCACCCTTGTTGCACAGGCCATGTAAACCGGCAGTACAAATTCAATATCATAGTGGTTATATGTGAGATATTATGACCCGCCCTGCGGTAAACCGCCAAGGGATCTTGTGATCTACTTGTATGCAGGATAAGACTACATTTGGGTGATTACCCGCCCTAGCTTTTGACGTTAAGTCGCCAGGGCATATGTTGTTTAAACTCTGCAGGATTTACAGAGCTATGACTTACATAAATGATTAAGTTCAAGCCCATCATCAAAGATTGAAATTGGTGTATCAAAAGGGTTATCAATTCTGGATTTTCTCAAAGGCTATAAGCCGTCGGGTTACAAAAATTCCGGCTTACAATGGAGGTGTATTAAATCACCATCGGACAAGAGCCACCGGGTATTTAAAACTCCGGTTTTACTTGTCAAACAGATAAGGTATTTGAATCTTTAAATAGCCAAACTTGGCTGGATTTTCATTATGATATTGAATGATTGAGGTTTTCAAACCGGGTTATTCAAATCTTTAGTAGCCAACATGGCTGGATTTTTATTATGGTTATCAGTAACTAATATTATTGAGGTTTTCAAAGTCGCTTCAGCGCAATGGCTATTATTTTATCAATGGATATGATTTATTTTACAAGAAAGGAATAGTCTCGAGTCGCTGCAGGCTTACGACCCGGCACTTGGGGGCTACATTATTCAAATTGAGATTACATCAAATACGCAAGTCCCATGTCACTGCCAGCAGGCACCATGGCACTTGGGGGCTAATGCAAAGTCATTTTTTGCTCATCTTATTGAAGACCCGACTCATCACGTTGTAATGAGCCGGCCCTTGGGGACTACCAATTGCTCCTGTCAAAAGTCCAAGGTGCATAAGTCTTAATCTATTATATTGAAAGGTCCACTACTCAGTTGGTAAAGCACAAAGCTCTTAACCTTGTGGACATGGGTTCAAGCCCCATGATGGGGGTTATATCATATGATGTTCTTTTCAAAGAAGTATATATAAAGTCCTAGCTCAATATTATCTTACTGAGCTGGCCCTTGGGGGCTACACGTTGCTGTTCAAATCTACATGATCATATTTATAAAGTCCCTGCTCATTATTGCATAATGACCCAGCCCTTGGGAGCTACACTGGTTAAAGTTTTATGAGCATAAGGCAATTACAAGTCCCAGGTTGCTGCAAGCATGACAACCCGACACTTGGGGGCTACATATGTGGAATACTCAGTTCTGACTAGTGATTGAGATGAACAACATAGATTTCTTCAAAGTGGTAATATTTATATTGAAGCAAGTCTTAAGTCATCACTTTGCTCTACTCAAGACTTGGGGGCTACAGGTAATATGGGTACGAGGGAGAGAAATCTTCAAGATTCTCAGTTATGACCTGGCATCATCATAAGATCAACCCGGCATCAGCAAAAATTACATGATCCGGCATCCTCTATTTTATAATCCGGCAGTTTTGGTAATGATAAACCGGCAAGTGTTACATCTTCAAGCCGGTTGAAAGCCAGATGAGTATTTCAAGACCAATATTTTTTAAGCCGGCGTTTTGGAGGCCGACTCAAGTGGATTATCTCTTACTATATTTCTCTACAAGAATACCAATGTCAGCAGATTGATTCTAAAGCTGGCCTATTGACCCGGATTTTTCAAAAAGAAATATCTGGATTATTTGCATTGACAAAGTTGAAGCATATCAGTTAAAGAAGATTTTCTATGGGGATATGGACATATTTATATCAACAAGGAAATGACAAGGACTTAAAGATGTTCAGGTGCCGGCTTACAAGAATGTTTAACCCGGAGCACAACCTGTCAAATTTGTTCTTGAGTTATTTTGTAGGATCAGTTTAACATGGATAAATCCAAATTAAACTGGGGGCTAATGTCGGGGATATACCCCGCGGTATAACCCGGCAGGAAGTATGACCCGTCTGGGACTTGGCGACTCACCAAAGACCCGGCTGGAGCTAGGCGACTTACTGGCGATCCGCCCGGACATGACAGTTTACATGTAACCCGCCTGGACATTGTGACTCACTTGAGACCTGGCGGGCGGATCAGACGGACGACAAGGCCCAAAGCCTAGCAGACCGGCTTATACTCTGGTGGGCCGGCTTAAGACGGAAGGCATGAGGAGTATTTCCTTTACAAGGAAGCAAGACCCGTACTTGTATCCGACTTGTAATAGAGAATAAGTTAGTTCTAATCCTACTAGGACTCTACATGTAAGCCGCCCCTTCAACATATATAAGGAGGGGCAGGGCTCCCCAAAGGGGGACAAGAAACAAGCAAGAAGATAATCTCTAGGGCTAGACACAACTAGGAGAGTCGGTTGACGGCGGCTCCCTTATGATCATAATGAGACCTAGCCACAAACAGCATGTAGGGCTATTCCGGATGATGTTTCTCGGGGCCCGAAGCTGTCTAAACCCTTGTCTTGTGTCGCGTCTCTCGTCCCGCTCAACCCCTCTCAAGCTACCACATAGATGCGTTGGCCTCGCGACTAAGTCCTGACACTAAGGACATCTGCCGTGACAATTCCATGACACAACGGGTGATGAAACTGCGAGTCAAGACATTGCAGCAAAGGCCTCAGGGTAAATTCCTCAAACTGAAGCTCCTCAGGTCATGACAGGCCGAGAACTTCTCACCAGTCTGCACCAGAAAATGGATTGAAACCACAACTGGGTTAAGAGTCAGCTTGTTGCAACACTTGCAAATATGATTGTGACGCAAAACTCTGTGTGCAAGAACCATTACTATATGCCCATGATATATTTGACAGAAGTTGGGCCATATTATCACATCTCAAGACTCCTGAAGAACTTGGAGAGATGAAATTCCAATAGGACTTCAATTGGTTGTATCCGCCCAAGAAGAACTACAAGAAATTCCAAGTTCCTCGGCTCGTCCCAAGCTTAGTGTCTCCTTCACGCTCTACTAACGAAAATGAAGAGGTTGAAGACACTGCTGCAGGCCCGTCTGCTTCGCTCGACCCCAACACCAACGTTGGCACTCCTCTGGATTCTTCAAGATGATTTTCTTCAGGGGCGTTAGTCCTCGGTTTCATCTCCTTTTGGTCATTTGATAAGAAAGGGGGAGAAATTGAGTTATTCTTCAAGCGGGTCATATATATATATATATATATATATATATATATATATATATATATATCGGGTTGTTTTTGCTTAAGTTGCAACTTTTGGCTTCAGTTGATGCATTCTATGATTGGGTTGTAACTCAATAACTGTTGGTGGTCTGACTCTTTTTGCTACATTTTATATGCATGCCTTGTGCCTCAATGATATATACTCATGCATGTCGTATTTCGTCAGACACCAATTTTCATCATGCATTCAAGTTCTTCAATATCTTATGATCATGCATGATTAGATTCCAAGATATAGGGGGAGATCTCACAATTCCAACCTGCCATGTGCATTTGCAATCCAAAGCAAATTCATCATATGCACATCTTCCGAGGGAGTTCCTCTATATCATGTAACAAATTTCTTAATACTCTGTTCTTACATTTCCATTATTTATTTCCGTTGAAAACTTCACCAATTTGTCATCAATCACCAAAAAGGGGGAGATTGTAAGTGCATCAAGTGCCCCCTTGGTGGTTTTGGAGTATTGAAGACAAATAAGTTAAGGGACTAATGTGTTTGTGAGTATACCCAAGTGTCATAGTCCCTGAAGATTTGGTTTAACTGAAGAAATATGACCCCTAAAAATGTATTTCTTCAAGTGAAGAAATTGGTACGGCCTGTGAAGACTTTGAAGCTTGAAGGCTTTGTTTTCGTAGTTTCTTTATTCTTATTTGAGTCATAGGAAAAATTGTACTCTTAAAGGGGGTCTAGGTGAAACATGAGGAAATTGAGTGCCCCGCGAAATTGAGAATTCAATTTTCCGACCGTTGTTGCGTTGTGTGCCAGCTGTCGAGTGGATCCTTATCCTGACAATGGTCATGTCCAAAGGGGCATTTATGACATTTCATGTCAGGTTGCCTCCTGGCTATAAATAGCCGCCCCCTACAAACACTTGTTGGTTGGGTGCTCTAGAGAGAACTTGAC
This sequence comes from Triticum urartu, assembly GCF_003073215.2. Taxonomy (NCBI): domain Eukaryota; kingdom Viridiplantae; phylum Streptophyta; class Magnoliopsida; order Poales; family Poaceae; genus Triticum; species Triticum urartu. The sequence goes on along the minus strand of NC_053026.1, from coordinate 501,511,413 downwards.
ACTTGTCATTTGAGAGCAACCCTTCCTCTGACAACTTTGAGAGAAACCAAAGTGAGGAAAAACCCAATGAGAGCCAAAGTGATTAAGCATTACTGAAGCGATTGATCTGTGTGATCCAACGCCTGCTACCTTTGAAGACTGTCATTCTTCCAGCCCGTTAGGCGTCATGTTTTAAGCACCGAAGAGTAATTGTGGTGTTCCGGTGAACAAGTCTGTGAAGGTTTTGGAAGTCTACCTTCAAGACTTACCACGAGTGATTGGGCGAGGTCTGCTGTGACCTTAGCTCAAGAGGAATACGGTGAAGACTAAGTGTCTTCTGAGTTCATCTCAACCGCCTCAACCAGACGTATAGTTGATACATCAACTGGAACTGGTCTACCAAATTGATGTGTCTTCACCGAGCCTACTTGGTTTCCAATTCCTCACCCTTTACCTTTAAGTTATTCGCTGCTGAAATATTTGTGACCTATCTTCTGAAGAATTTGAACTGAAGACTTTCATCATGCTGTTTTTCATTTCTTCAGTTCATCTTCCTCATACTTGTATGCTTGCATGATTACACGTTATTCACTCATATGTATCATGTATGCATGCTCTCTGTTTCTGTGATGACTTAGTTTCATTCTCGGTTTTGTTTCTTCACTTTGATCTTCGTCAAATTCATTAGAGTTTGACGAATTTCTAAAAATCTCCCATTCACCCCCCCCCCCACCACCACCACCCTCTGGGAGTAAACCTACGCTTTCATGGTGACGTGTTCATGTGCGAACACGAACGTAGGTAGTTCATGTTGTCTCTTACGTTGTTTGTAGACACTCTGATCTGCCACTCACACACCCTTCGAATAAATTAGCTATCTGTAGCATTGACGGTGTCAAACATCGACACTAGGTTTACCAAGGGAAGCCAGCTATACAATGAAATATTTCAATTTTTCCTCTGCACTTTTATCATCTAAACTATCACCAACAGACATATGCTCTTGCACAATAAACAAATGACATATTCGAGGAAAAGAAAATTCAAGAGGTATATAAAATTGCATTTCACCCAGAAACATGAAACAGATAAAACTAAAATCCTTCTTACAATAATGATAAATTGTACTAAAAACATGGCATTGGTTTGGTGACCATTTATTTTAAATAAAACTCTAGCAAAGCAAAGGCACATCTAAGATTTATTCTTCATGTCGGAAGATATTCGTCGACAGACAGGATCCATTTCCTTAGCTAGTTCCACCCATCTAGCAGCATCCGGTTGCCACCACCTCGCCGCCCACGACCACGAGAAGCTAGAACAAAGCCAGAAGGCAAAAATGTTGAGTTCAGCATGAATCGCACTTGCATCTGAGCAAAGGAGGGACACGATGGACGAAGTAGGGTGTGGTTAGGGGAAGACTACAATAAAAGAAGGGCCACCGGTGCAAAAAATAGAAAAACAGCCATGAGCCATTGGATCGTAGGTGGATGGCACAGATTCCTCAGCCACTTAATGTACATTTATACGAAAAACCCCCTACTAGCAATTAGTTATAAAACGGAACTTTTGCAGCAACCCCCTCATGTATTTTATCTCCCTCTCCATTCATTTTGTCCAACGACGGCTTATGGCACAGATTCAGTCACCTTTTGAAGCATAACAAAACATCAGACTGGACCATCCCAGATTGAGCATATCACAAGCATACATATCTTGATGAGGCATGGTAGCACCATTTTTAGTACATAGCCAGCAAGACAGTATTAAAGACTAATATCTTGATGGTACATAACAGAAAAACTCTACCCTTTCCCTCCAGTTCTACTACTTGCTCATGAAGCTTCTTGTTCTGGGAAAGATCACACCAAGCAAACCCAATTCAGTTGAGCACAGACACATACAGATGCATGATCAAGAACAAAGTTAAATTTATCTTGCAGAGAAATTCTCTCAATTGTCAGAAAGGGAAGATTTTGATAAAAGCTTCTTCTATCCATCTGTAGTCCTGATGTTTCCGGTTGTGAGAGAGCATCTAGAAATACAAGGAAAAAATAGTTTACATTACAAGGAAAGAAATAGGAAAATAATGTTCTCTAATCCTAATCGCGTATGTATTGAACAATTAAGAATGCAATTCAAGTACTTTTGCTAACTCGTAGATGACACAAGTAAAAAATTTGATGCTGCAGCACAAAGGCACATGTCAGACCAGTGAAGAGACAAGGAAAATAATATTGTACGGCAAATATATTCACAGCTTGACAATGAAGAATCACTTGTATCAATTTTTGCAGCTCATCATCCCACTAAGACTTTCTTAACTCAAATAGCTTATGACCGGTTGTACTGCTGTATTGAAACCGAAAGTCTATCCCAAATAAAGCCCACGTAGGTCAAAACAATCAGCCGTTTGCTCCCCCCAACAGACATTTCCTGCTAATTATATCTTGTGCCCTAACATGGACTGAATGCACACATATTTGCTGACAGCAGCACTACAAGTTCAGACCAGTAAACCAAAAAGATACCCTAATAATGGACATGCAACAATTTCAATTGTTCACATTGTGAAGCAGGAACAATATATGTACGTCGACATAACATCTTCTGTTATAATACTTTTTATTGGAAAGAGTTTAATAAAAAAATTGGATACTCCACTAGGTCGTGGCTCGATTAGTTCACTCTTATTTAAGCTTGATTGGTTCACACCAAACAAATATGACTCGTCTAAAAACATATAGTATTGTGCAGTAATAACAAGACAAAAAGAACAGGTAGTCTTCAAAGCAAGAAGCACAAACCTCTACTGTTGTGTCATTTGTTTCTTAGAGCATGTCCTTGCATCATGGAACACCACTCCCTTACAAATGATGCACTTGTGTGCGTCTTTTGATGAATTCCAGGTCTTATTTTCTTCTCGCTGGACTCACTTCTCACACTATTCCTGTGTCCGTTTATTCTAGAGCGAGTGCCCCTTTTGGAAATTAAAAATACACAGAAAAAATGTCTTCTTTTCTACATACACACAGAAAGAGTGTCTTCTTTTCTACATACAAAAGGTAAAAAAGTTGTCTTTTTACAAGTGTAGTGTCATAAAAGCCGAATGAGAAAGACCAAAGAGCTAATACAATTGTTTCACTAAAGCGAAATCAGTGAAGTGGCACATATTGCAAGTGTGACGAATTTCAGTCTTGTGCCTCCAACCACTTCACATGCAGGTACTTCAATAGGTAGCTGAGATTAGTTTGTTCTCATGTACAATATCCGACAAGAGGATGAAATTTCACAATACAAAACTGCTCGAAAATCCAGTACAAGCAAACTATAGCAAACTTGTCCAGTGATTAATTTTTGTATGCATGGATAAGAGAGATATCCCTGTTATTGCTCTCACGTTGAAAGCAAACATATCCCAAGATGAGCATAAACTAGTTGTCCAGTCAAAATTTTGAAGTAAGCAAACATTATGTTTTCTTGTTATGGCTAATCAACACCGAATAAAGTCTAAATTAACTGAATCTGGTACAGGAAAGTATCAATACATACTAAACTAAGATTCTGCACTATAGTTTGCAGTACAAACATTGAACAAAAATAATTGGGCGGTGATAGGCGCCGGTCGACCGGCCCAAATTGGGCCGGTCCCTGCGCAGCCGTTCGATCCAGTGCATACGCGCGGCTGCGATCCAACCGAGTCAGCTCCTCCACACACCACACCGTCAATGGCGCTTCACCGGCTTACCGCTTGCTCACGCATCCAGCATGGGGCGCCGCCCCTCACGGGCCGCACTTGCCTGCCACTGACCTCGCCGTGCATTGCACCTCGCCGCCCTAAATAAATGTTACGTAATCAACTAAAAAAATTGGTTGCAACCTCACAGGCAAGCATACAGAGGGATATCCCTGTTATTGCTCTCAAGTTGAAAGCAAGCATAACCCAGATGAGCACAAACTAGTTGGCCAGTCCAAATTTTGAAGTAAGCACACATTGTGTTTTTTTTTTGTTATGGCTAATCAACACTGGATAAAGGTCTCTCAAAATTAACTGAATTTGGTATAGAGAAGTGTGTACATACTAGTGGGTTTGCTACTGTACTACTCAAGCATACTTCTGAATATAGCCTTTGCCCAAAAAATATTTCCAAGCTTCCAAGCTACTGCTACTAACGATAAAAATATGTTATCTAAACTAAATGTGTGTATGCTTAGAATTTTCAAAATGTTGTCACTCGTATCATTTCCAAAGATGCAGAATTATACAACATCCAACAACGATACAACATACTACTATGCTCCAAGCACACTTTTTTAAAGCAAAAGTACTTTCAGGGATGAAGGACCAAAATATGGTGTAGATGATATGGATAGTTGAACAAAATATTTTCTAAATGAAAAGCTGCAGAATTAACTATGAAAACTCATAGCAACCTGGCAGACAAGCATACCAGAAGGCTAGCTGTAGTTTTCTTCTCAGGCGTTCCTAGATGGCGGAGCTAGACGGGCAGAGGTGCAGGCGACATGTGTGTTAGGCTTGTGTCGAATATTATGTACAAGGTAGGTTACAGTTGGACTCTGAGTAGTATTGTGTTTAGATAGGATATGGAGTCGTGTTCTAATAGGACACTTGTATCATAGGTCTCTCATATATAGTGGGGGTAGACACACGATGTAACATATGCCAACATAATAGCACCGGAACGCAGGGGAAGCCGACGGCATGTGCCGGTGTTCAGGGCGACCGGGTGCGGTATTGTAGCGGTGTCATGGGGAGGAGCGCCCATAGTCAGGACCCGGGGATGTAGCCATATCGGTGAACCTCGTTAACAAATCTCGGTGTCGTGCTCGTGTGATTGCTTGGTCCTCGGATGATCAACGGTATGCCTCGAATTTATTCTAACAAGTGGTATCAGAGCTAGGTTGTTCGGGTTGTTGATCGTTGATCTAAAGGAGAACACGTGGAAGTTGTCAGCGAGATCTTGCAAGATGCAATGTGTACGATTGGAGGCATGGCGGCGGTAGTTTTCGTGTCGGTGGATCGAGTTTGCTGATATAAGATTCGTGGAAGACAGCATTGTGTTTGATAGAAAGAGCAATCGGAACCAGCGTTTTGTTCGGGAACTCGGCGAGATCGGCATCCGCGTTTGCTGGGTTCGTGGCGGCTTGATCCAAGCGGAAAGGTGCATGTGCAGGGCTGCAGGCAAAGGGTTGGACGCACGCGCAAAGCCGAGGTGGCTCGTGGGCATGCCTAGGGTGTAGCTGGCTGGCCCAGGTGGGGCTGGTTGTGTGTGTGCTTGGTGGGCAAGGCCCTTGTGTAGCCACGAGGTACACGTGATCAGTGGCCCAGGAGCAGCAGCTGGTTGTGCAAGGCCCAAAGAAAGCCACGTGCGCGGAGCTGAATTCCAGGAGAGTTGGCATTGTGCCAGGACTGGAGCGTTGCATGCACTAGAGATTTGTTTGGCGAAAAAAAATTACGGCACAAGGGCTTAGTCAGATCGTGATGCTGTCATGAAAAAAGAAAAGAAAAGGAGAGGCCAGCTACACACGTGTGATGAATCAGGTGTTTGAGCTAGTTAGCTTTGTTGATCTGATTTGGTGTTCACACGGGAAGGCTATGTGGACTTCACTTTGTTTTTCTTTGTTGGTACACATTTGTGTTTGGATGGAGATGGTCATGGTGACGACTTGAGGAGTCTGGAATGTGTCTGCAGTCGAACAAGTTTGGCTGGGTTGGACTAGATGGTCTGACGGATCGACGCAGGTCGGTTGGTACAGAAGACGGTGGTGGGATCGGTGAAGACGACGTAGGAGCGTGATGCTGATGGTGACCGACTTCTGGGCGTGGAAACACGTGGTGCATATGCCCGAGGCTTGTGCGGCTTCGACAAGACTATGGCGCGGGTTTGATTCAAGGTGATGTATACACGGAGCTTGAAGTTGACGGGGCGCGAGGGTGGATTGATCATCTACCATGAGTCATGTTGAAGGTGGAGCTAGATTGAAGGGCTATGGTGTAAGGATCCAGGGAATCGAAGCCTATTCAGCTGGAAAAAAGCGAGTGACATGTAATTCAGACTGGAGCCCAATGGTCTGATGGAAGCATGAAACTCGTCATCGGTCGATGATGATCGGTGGTACTCTGCAGTGGGGTTGAGTGGTGTGGGTTCACGACCCTTGAGACTCGACCGAGACAGCGGAGGCTCGACGCGGTAATAGCGGCGAGGTGTGTGGTATGCACGGGACATGGAGACGGGCCAGGGCTCTGGCGGTCATACATGTGGTGAGACAACTGCGAATTTGACTCGGGATGACTATAAGAAACGGTGAAATTCCTTTAAATTTCAGACAGACGATCAAGAAAGGAGCGGTGATGTTGAGTTCAGGTAACTCTTATGTGTGACACCCAATATGTGAGTTGTTCACTTTCACGCAGGTCAATGATCAGTGTGTGATGGCATTGGACTGATACTCTGGAAGTTGGGAGCACAAACTAGAGTAACAAAGAACTTAATTTTGCTCGAGTGTTGACCATGGCAAGAAAAGAAGGTACTACAAGTTGCAGATGGAGTCATATGGAGTCTTTGGAGTAGCAGCGGTACTCATGGGATAAACTCAAGTCCAATGTACATGGAAGTTTGACGCATTGACGAATTCAAGGTGGTGGAGAATATTCGCCAAGGTGGAGTTTGTTAGGACAAGGTAGGTTACAGTTGGACTCTGAGTAGTATTGTGTTTAGATAGAATATGGAGTCCTGTCCTAATAGGACACTTGTATCATAGGCCTCTCATATATAGCGGGGGTAGACACACGATGTAACCTATGACAACATAATAGCACCGGAACGCAGGGGAAGCCGGCGGCATGTGTCGGTGTCCAGGGCGACCGGGTGCGGTATTGTAGCGGTGTCATGGGGAGGAGCACCCATAGTCAGGCCGCAGGGATGTAGCCATATCGGTGAACCTCGTTAACAAATCTCGATGTCGTGCTCGTGTGATTGCTTGGTTCTCGGATGATCAACGGTATGCCTCGAATTTATTCTAACAATGTGGAGAATGGTCTGCTTGTGTAGAAAAAGGATGGAGCGAGGTTGTCCTCCGGGCGTCGGAGCAGAGTACCTTGGAGAACCTGCCGCAGCTTAAAACATGGGAGATCCGTCGGGGCAGCCAGACCGCCCGTGACGAGACGGCGGAGTGCTGGATCTAGACCTCCACTGGCCGCAATCGCCCGGCTAGGCACCGGATCTGGCTCGCCGCCACCGTCGACAGGGCTTGTCCAACAGTCGGCGGCCGCGGGTTGGGGAATTTGGGCCTGCTCTGTTGCGTTCCTACGGTGGAGAAGATGATACTGAAAGCAAAATGACTATAATCAAGGGTGTTTTCTGCAAAGGACCTAGCACCTGTGCGCTCAGATCCATCCACTAGAATCTGGACCATTCAGCCGGGATCTAATGGCCCAGACAGATTTTTTCTATTTTTGCACCGGTGGCCCTTCTTCTATTGTAGTCGCTCCCGTGTGGTTACCTGCAAGGATGTCAGTGCGGGCTCTTCTCCCGTCCACCAAGATCCTCACCATCCTATTCATGCGCCGCAATATGGCCTCATTTCTCGCCGCCGCCACCGCTCGATTGCCCTCACGTGTCATGCCTGCCCCTGATGATTCCGTCATTTGCCTTGTGCCAGCGCTGAGGCGTGACACGTATCCGGGGCTTGCAAGAAGCGTATGCCTAAAGAGACTTATGTCGAAGCCAATCAGCTCCGTGCGATGCATGAATCCGGTGCCTATAAGAAGCGCACGCCTATGAAGACTATGAACGTCGAAGCACATCATCTCCATGCACAGCACGGGTCTGGTACTTGCAAGAAGAGAATGCTCATGGAGGCAAGTGTCGTCAAAGCCAACCGTGTGTTGCACAGATCTTGTGCCTACAAGAAGCGAACGCTCATGATGGAGACGGCCGTTGAAGCCCATTGGATCCATAAGTTGCACAGATCCGGTGGAGATAATTGCATCTATAGTCCTGGTAGTCGCTGGCGACGTCCAACTTGATCCTGGAACTTGCATATTGCTTCAATACAGTCTCGATACATGAAAATACGTGATCAATACGGTCCCTAAGGTTGAAACAACAGTCCTGGCTCTACACATTGCATACGTATCTCGTATTTGCGTAAGTGACACGGGCCAGCTCAGGCGACGTTTGTAGAAGGCCCATATGTCAGTGGGCCGAGAAAAAACAAAATATAGGAAAAAAGCAGCCTGCAGGGATTTGAACCTGCGAACTGCAGCAGGTTGGTACGCGAGCAAACCACCAGAACAACCATGTGATCCTGGATGTATGTGGATGCACAATATATATATTATATATATATATGACTTTGTCTTTTAAAAAATCGTGAATTTATAAAATATTCATGAGTGTTTTTTTAAACGTTCATCGATTCAAAAAAAATTCAAGATTCAAAAATAAAGGTTCGTTTCTACAAAACAATGTCCACGAATTTATAAAAAAAATTCAAAACAACGTATGGGAAGGTAAAAAACAATCTTTTAAAAATATTCACTGATTCAAAAAAATATTCATGAATCCAAAAAATGTTCGTCACAAACAAAAACTGTTTTTGAATATAAAAATGTGTTCCCAAATTTCAAGAAAGTTCGCGTACACATAAATTCTTGTTGACGAGTTCTAAAATAATGTACGCAATTTCAAAAAATGTTAATGAATACAAAACATATTCATAAATTTTTTAAAAATATATGATTTGAAAAATAATCGCATTTTCAAAAATTCTGTACGTATTGGGTGCAGGGGAGTACGCATGGTATTTTTTGGTAAACAAAAGGACTTTTAGTGCCTGAAAAAAAAATCCAAAATTGTATGTATATGCATGTATAGTAGCGCAATATCACTGTGCAATATTTCATCAATAAATGTGCTTGTATGTGAGAGATACAAAGAACATAAATACATGAAAAAGGACTTGTTGAAGAAAAATTCATCAAAATGATAACATTCTTTTGAATTCTGTATCATTTTTTGAAAAGGGGGATTTTTTTGTATTACTGAACAATAATTTATAACCAGAAACAATTTGAAAATAATAAGAAAAACAATTGCAAATGAAAACATTTTTTAAAACTTGTAATATTTTTTCATACCATGACCAAATTTTGAAACTTCAAACTATTTTCAACAAATGTGATGTGTTAAAAATTTCTGAACTAGTTTCGTAAGCGCTAATAAATGTTGAATACTTTAAACATTATTTTAAAAATTAAAATAAACAGACAAGGAAGAAACGAAAAAATAAACAGAAAAAACGAAAAAGAAGATAAACTATGGTTCGAAACCATGTTCATCTTATTAGTAGCAAATACTACTGCTTTTCGCGAAAAACAATACTACTGCCAGCTTAATTCGCTAACACGCTTTCTTTTTTGAGGGAATAATTCGCTAGCACGCGCGTCCTAAAAAAATGTCTGTGGCGGAATGGACAATGTTGTTTATATAAAAGAATGTCCAACTAAATTCATCGGAAGAGGGCCCGTAATGTGGTGGCTTGCTCGCGCAGAATTGGGCCGGTGGTCGCTGGTTCGAAGCCTGGTGGCGACAGAGATTTTTCTTTTTGTTTATTTTATTTCTCACTCCCACTGACATATGGGTCCCGGGCTGACGGTGGCCCTGTGCTGATGCGTCATACAAGAGAGTACGCGATACGTATGCAATGTGTAGAGCCAGGACTGTTGTTTCAACCTCAGGGACCGTATTGATCACGTATTTTCATGTACCAGGACCGTATTGAAGCAATACGTAAGTTTCAGGATCAAGTTAAAAATGGCCAACGACTATGAGGACTATAGATGCAATTATCTCAGATCCGGTGCCTCGACGAGTCGGCTCTCTTCGTTGCATGATACTGGTGCCCGCTTCTCGCGCAAGAGCGTCGCGTCGACCAGAATCTACGCTGTTAAGCAGAAAAACACTATGTGCTCGCGTTGATTCTGACACTCATAGTACCGACGAAGCATTGAGACCCCCGAAAGCCGTCGGTGTCATACCACCAAGGAACTGTGCATGCACCACCTGTGTCGGCGGCGCGAGAGACTGCGAATAGAAGTGGTTGCCCCTGTTGGGTGCCACGGAGCGTGGTTGCGGCGATTGGAAGGTGAAATTGTCCGTGCTCCGAACTTGCATAAGGGATGACGGCAAAACACCGTCCCGTCCAGTGGCGTGGTAGTGGTACCTCGGTTGTTGCCCTTGCACCACGCGTGGTGGCGTGGGAAAAGGCAATCCACGACCCACGCCATTGTTACTCCCCACAGACATGGTACGGCTGGCGAGGAGATTGTCGAACTGGGGGCAGTCGAAGGACCAAAGCGTGGTGCACCACCTCTGAACGGCCTGCGCTCTGCCGATAGCCGAAGAAGCGGTGAGGTAGCCAAGGGGGTTGCTTCGCTGGGCCTGATTTTCACCGACGCCTCCAGTGCTTGATTGGCCTCCAGGCTGTCCCATGTCCTCGTTGGGGTTACGTTTTTTTCAGATTACTACTGAAAGGAAACAAAAACATAATTAGCTATACGAACATTGCACGGACCATTAATATCACGAGAACGGCGGGAACCTACCCAAAATACCCGTCTTTCTCCGGCTCGTTTGCGACTTGAGAGAGAGAAAGCGAGAAAACACAGAGACTGATAGTTTTTTTTTCCCCTTTTTTGACGCTCGGAGACCGAGACTTGTGAGGATTAAATTTGTGAGACCGATATTTATAGAATCGCCATGCACCTTATTGTAAGGAAGTACTTATCAAAAGAAATCTGCATTTATTCACTTCTAATATATACTGTATTACGTACTCCTATCAAAATAAATCCGCATTTATTCTCATCTAAATAATGCACGACCAATCATAATTGATTGCCTATAATTGTGAATATTGGAAATACTCATCAACTCTGATGTGATTAAATGGGAATGTATAAATTCCAGCACATCCATACTGCATATCTACTCCAGATATAAATCTCTAAATCCCAATGCATTAATGCGATACTCATAATATACACCAAGAAAAGAAAAGAAAAATGATCGACGGTAATAACACAGTTAGTCTACAAGAGTAAGAGAACGCAGAGCACCAGCGGCAAGGCATAAAAAAAATGCTCCATTTCCCTGGTCCCCTCGCAAGTTTGTACTGTGGAAGTTTCTACTGCCTTGCTCTGGTTTAAACATCAGGGATACTAGAATGATGCCACTACATACTCCCACGAAGTGCCAACAACTGGTTTTGTTTTTCTTTTCTTTTCTGAAGATGAAGTTGGTTTACCAACGACTGTTGGTCATGCCTGCTTGTTTGCTGAGGTAGAAACTTCTGCGCTACACATAGGGCATACCTGCACATAGTCAACTACATCTTGTCAAAATTTAAAATCTAAGAGAGCTGCAAATCTATATCTACTGTCTTGTAAATTCGAGTTGGTTGTGGTGGTGGTGGTGAGTTCACCCCTACTCCCTCATCCACCCAGGATCCATCGGGTTTGTAACACACACAAAATGCAATAGCGGAGTCTCCAACCCCACTGGACAGGCCCTATTTTGGTTTGTGAAAGAAAATCATAATAAAGCAAATAATGCAATTGCGGAGTCTCGAACCCCTCACTTGCCGCTATACAAAGCTCAATCAAACCAGCAAGTCACCACATCACTCGTGTTTTGAATGGGAAAGTATTCGATCCATACATGGCAGTACGCATTTTCTTTTACCACTACACGACCCAGCCAGTCAATCTGACTATCTGCCAATGAATGTTTTCCCAGTCACCCCTCCTCCCCAATCCCGGTCCTCCGGCCGCCACTCCTCCTAACTTCCAAATATCAAAATCCAGCCCAGACACGTGCCATTCGTTAAACTGCTATGGTGTTCTTACCCTTTTATGGTTATGGTGTATTACCTTTTTATGATGCCAAGTAATAAGTGCATTGGTTGTTGTATACTACTCATCAAATACAACTGCAATCAGTTTTGTGGTTCATGCTAGTGTGTATATAATCCTCGGCTAACATGGGATCAACAAGATACAATCTACTGGTAGGAGTCTGGCATGGAGCCACGGTGTATAGAGCTTATCAGGGCAACGCAATCGTTTAGAATCATACATGACAACAACTTGAATTACCTCTCTAATTAACACACACAAAAAACATGGTGTTAATATTACTGAACAAATGTTTTTTAGCAGTAGCAAATAAAAAGGCGCAAATGCTCTTTCTACAAGCAAAAAATAAGCATGATGAATGCTTTACCAGAGGAGAATTTATTTGTACGGATCATATTCTTGTCGAGCAACTGTTATATAGGAAGAATTTAACAAGCATAGTAACCCTTGAATTATAGCCGGCAAACTTCGGATAAGGTGCATTTCTACTTAGAAAAAAGGAAGGCCTTAGGGTGCCCAGAGGTTGCTAAGACAAGAAAAACATTTTTGTTCATTCATGTGTTAACAAAAATATTTCAAGTTTAAGATTCACCGTGGACATAGATGTAAATAAAACATAATATGGTACAGAAACCATGCAAATGCAACTCAGCCAATTAAGTAAAGATACATCTAAGAATTTATTTATTTTCGAAGTAATCTGAGAATTGTTAACTTCCTGCAAAGCTGCCACCAACAGAAGAATGAAAGGAGAAGATTCATCTTCTTAGCTACTCAGACCGCTCGGGGTTGCCACTAGCTGGACCCCCACGAGCAACTGCACTAGTAGACACAAATGACAGCGAAAATGTTCAGGTGTTAGCTCCTAGTATCAAATGTACGTTCAACTTGAATTACATCTGAGCATCAAACACAAGCGCTATGGATGGAGAACACGATGGCTGCCTGCGAGGGTGTCTGCGCTGACTCTTGCAGCGACCTCTGTGATCCTGGTTATCCTCATCATATCATCATCGTGCGACTTGCACATGGGCCTTGTCCGCCACCACCGATCAGCCCTGCCAAACGTTGTGCATATGTTCGACACCTCCCCGATGCATATTGTGCCACAGCCGCCCAACATTTCCATCATGAGCAGTCGGCCTCAACACTGGCACATTGCACATGGTGGAAATGTTGGGTGTTCATGGCACAATATCCATTGGGGAGATGTCAACCACAGGCACAACGAGTGGCGGCAGCCATGCTGGCGGCGAAAAAGCCCAACGGCATTGCATGAATAGGATGGCCAGAATCAGGGGGTATGCGGTCAGAGACCGCACAAACAATCTCACAGGTAACCACCGTGTACTTCATCCATTGTGTCTCTGCTCTACTCATATGCAGTGTATATATAAGCTAAACGTGCATTTGACGCTGAGCCAACACATGAACATTTCCTCTTTCAGATTTAGGTCTACGGGTACAGTTGCTCATGGGGACCCTACCTTGTAGCAAGCCCGAGAGGTCCGAACTAGCTAAGAAGATGGATTCTATCTTTTTCATTCCAGTGGGCTTCTATCTTCTACTCCCTCCGTCCCAAAATAAGTGTCGCTGAGACAGAGGGAGTATTATTGATAACTTGGAATGAAGATGAATAATACTTAGATTATTTGAAAATAAATAAACTTTTATATGTATCTTTACTCAGTTGTTATAGAGTTGTAGCTGTATTTGCATGGTTCCTGAACTTAAATAGTGTTTTATTTATATCGATGTGTATGCTGAATCTTATAGTTGATATATTTGTATCAAGACATGAATGATTTTATTGCTTTAGCAACCTCCCTGCACGGTAAGGCCTGCCTTTTTTGTAGTAAGGGATACAACTTATCCGAAATTGGCTGGCTACAATTCAAAGGGTCATATATAAGAATTTTTCAACAAGAATGGCCTTTTATGAAATGAATTCTAGTTTGGTAAACCATTTATGCCTCATTATTTCCTGCTTTATGGGTCCACCTAGCTATTGTGTCAGCCAACTAAGCTATTGGATTTATAATCCGTGCCGACTGTCCAGGTATTGGATCACAGCCTTCACTACCTGGCGCATGAAGACTGTCCAGGTATTTCATTGACCCAGGGGAGACTGGAAAAAACTGCATAGTACACAAGTTTAATTTTATACTCCCTCCATCCGGAAATACTTGTCGAAGAAATGGATAAAAATAGACGTATCTAAAACTAAAATACATCTAGATACATCCATTTCTTTGACAAGTATTTCCGGACGGAGGGAGTACTTGAAGGCCAAAAGCTTTATTTTATTACTCCACTCATATAAGTCAAGATGTAAACTGAGTTTAGGTCCAATGGTAAATACATTGAAGATTACTGTTTCCGGTGCATAACTGAGTGTTGGTAATTAGCAACATTCTGAGTGTCTATCTACACCATTATAGACCGGTTACGAATCCCATAGGAGAGTTGTGGACAGTGATGTTATTCAAGATACTGAAGCCAAACAAAGAAAGAAAATGCTCAGAGGCACAACAAAGCAGTCAGCCCTTCCTTATTTCTTTCACCATGCTATCTTCATTTAACCAAAGCGAGACAAGATAACTGCTTAAGAACTCTTGTGTAGCCAAAATGGGTGTACTACTAATAATTATTACGACATACCTCTTCCAATAGCACCCACTACTTATGATATTCTACTGGGCTTGCAAAAAGGGATATATGAAACTAGCTTTACTAAAAGGGATATATGAAACTATATCATAACTATTGATCATACAATCCTCTAGAAAGATATGTGCACAGAGGTGCATTTCAGACAACAGGTATAAGGCTAAAGCAAGTCATAGCTAGTAATAAGCATAGACATATGGTGTATAGTAGAGGTACAAAGGAACCCTAAATTTTCTATTCAGGTGTGATTGCCTGATATGCTTCATACCAGAAAACGTAGGCAATCCTCATCTATGGGAAGCTATTGTACATGTTCTAACAATAACCAAGTCGAAAGCAGCATTGTACCTTATTTATTTGAAGCCACTGATTAATGCAGTCAGGATGGTATGAATGATTGCAGGGAAGTGCAACCAAAGATTCACCTTCCTCAAATTCCACACGACAAATTACACATCTACCAACAACAATTACACGTCAGCATGCCACTTTAATAACATATATATTACTGGAAGGCTATGAAACTTAAAAGTATTTGAACGTACTGTTCTGTGTTGCCATCTTGCATATCTTTTGTCTTGTAAGTTACTGAAGGTAAGGAAGCAAGTGTATCAGCAGAGAGACCTCTACTTTCTGTACCAACTACGTCACCCAAAGCAACTAATTCCTGAAACCATGGTTAGAACCATTAGCATTGCATCTTGGAACTTTAGATGCAGGCCCAGGCACCAAAGGGAATAAACAAAAACAACTTGCCTCATAAGAGTACTCGTCTGGATCAACCTCTTGCCATGAATCCTGTGTTTTTTCAATAACACGTGCAGATTTGTAAATAGTCAGTTGCTCTGTTCAAATTTGGCTGGTTTCAACAAGTACGCAAAAACACAATACCACAATTTGAACAAACACAAAGTTCTCCGCATAGAAATTAGAGGAATTGGAGGTGCTTGCCATAATCCTCTGAGAAAATATAGCAGGAGGTAAATTTACCGGTTATAGAATACTACTAGACGCACATGCACGCTTTGCAGCGCCTTTTTTGCTACAGGGATTCTTTTTTTGCACTTCTACACGTCAAACCTGAGGTTAGAACACGACCAGCCCAGGACGCACCCAGTAGATGAACAAATGCCTCTCCCAAGCGAGCAAGAGAGGAGGCAGCATCGACAAACGGAATGCCGCAGCACTCCCTTCAACAACCAGGAAACTCTAAATCCCTCCAGCACAACCACATCTCTAGCAAAGAGTGGTATGCAGCAACGCTGCCTACTTCACATAGGCATCTGGCTTTGATTACTACTCCCTTCGTTCCAAAATAAGTGCCGTGGTATATCAGAGAATAATTTAGCTCTGGCAAGGAACTATATCACTGCATAATGAAAATAAGGAAGTACTACTACATTGTGTGTCACACGCATTAACAAAATAAGCATCGCTATCGGTACATGATCATTTCATCAAAACTGGTGCTCCCAACCTCCAACTTCTGCATACAAAAATTAAATCCATCCAAGACAAGGAAACATAAATCAGTACCTGCGCGTCGTTTATGTGATCCTCGACATGCTCCACCGCCCGCCCTACAAAGGAAAAGCAGAACTGTACATCAGCAACCCGCGCGAACTGTGAAGTGACCCGAAAAGAATAATCCATACTCACAATCGCTGATCCCAGCGAGAGCCATAAGCCGCGCGGCAACCTCACGCTCCTCAGCGTCCTGAAGCGCCCGCGCATAAGCCTCGTCGTCCTCGTACTCTGCAGGGTCTAGCTCCACATCCTCCACCTCCTCATCCTCATCGAACCCCTCCTCCTCGTACTCGCTCTCCTCAGAGCCTTCGTCCTGGCCCTCGCCCTCGCCCTCGCCATCAGCCTCGAGATCATCGTCCCCATCACCCTCGCCGCCGCCTGGGTGCTCGTGGTGGTGGACGCGGAGGTGGTTCTCGAGCTCCTCCTCGTAGTCCTCCTCGGCATCCTCGTCGTACTCGTAGCTCCCGGCCTCCGAGCTCCCGTAGTCGCTGCCCTCGCCGCCGCCGCCGCCGACTCCGTTCATCCGGAGCATCATATACGCCCGTTCCTGCAACCGATCCAAACGGTATGTTAGTCGCGCGCCTCGGAACCCTAGGTACGTGGAGGGGACGGCCCGGGCCGCGAGATCTAGGCACTTGCCTGCTCCTGGAGGACGCGCGCCAGGGCGAGGTCGGCGTCGACCTGGCTGAGGGCCGTGAACGGGCGCCGCGCCTCGTCCTCGGCCAAGGCCGCCGCAGCAGCAGCAGCCGCAGCGGCATCGTCCCCTCCTCCGGGAGCGGCGACCGGCGGGGGCTGATCCGGGCTAGGGTTGTGGTCGGCGCCGGGCCTCTCGCCGCCGCCGCCGTCGCTCCCCTTGGAATCCTCCATGGGCTGGGGGCGATTAGACGAAGGGTGCGGGATGGAAGGGATTAGTCCGGCTAACCCCAGCGGGGGTCTGGTAAAAATAATGGATATAGGGGGAAAAAAAGCATACCCGACGTGACGTGATCTGCCACCACGTGTTCGGATTCAGCATTCGACGGCGCACTCGTAGCTCGCGTGCCACAGGGGCTTCCGACTCGGCTGCGAGCCGCTCGATAGCTATCGGATGGCAACCCACAAGCCATGGCCGAACCATCTCCCGACTAAACCATTTTTGTTAAGATCAGATCTATTTATAAAAGATCACCGAAAGTATACAAAGTATTTGAAATATAATAAAAATATATCAAGATTTCGAGACCACAGGAGGTCTACTACTGTCGTCAAAACGAGTCGTCGACGCGCTGCTATCGCTGCTCTTTACCAGAGAAAAAGGAACCGCTCGACTCAGAAATCCAGCAAAAACAATCTTTGATCGGCAGATAATTAAGCTGGAAGAAAGTTTATAGCACCCAGCGACGGTGTTCTCACTATTGTTATCGTTGCGTACTGTGTCTGTTCCTAATTATCTTCGTGTAAGGTTAGTGGCGGAGCCAGCTTAGTCATAGAGCTCGCGCATGAGCACAAGGGCACCCCGCGACGGTCAATGAGAGGTGCTTAGGAAGGTGCTTAGAAAAATAAACCGAGTTTTTCTGAAGCACCGGTGCCTATTTCTAAAGAAGAGACGCTTAGTTAAGCATCTACCCTGTACAAATAAACACCGGTGCTTAAAGAAAGCTTGATTTATTTCTCTAAGCACCTTCCTAAACACCTCCCATTGTATAAAGCCTAACAAGCGATGGGCACTTTATCATTTCTTGATGTAATTTCAATAGTGGCTCGTGAGTAGAGCCGAGGCAATGGCTTCGTCGTTGCGTAAAGTTAAGCATGCATACCAAGAAAAGCTCTCACTATTTTTCTAAAGAATTTGTACACAACTTATCTTGTGTTGAATGCACAGATTTGAAGAAAGTGGGATTGGGTCTCTCACTTCTTGTGCCCCCTCCCTTCATGTCGTGGAATTGTCATGATAGATGTCCTAGCAGAAGGACTTAGTCGTGGAGCCATCGCAACAGGGTTAACTTAAGGGGTTAAACAGGACAAAGGATACAAGGAGTTTATACTGGTTCAACCCCTTGCGGTGAAGGTAAAGGCCTAATCCAGTTTGAGATGGTATTGCTTATGTCTCGATTACCAGGAAGCGAATACGCTTGACCTAGCTTTCGATATGTTGTTTTCTTGTCCTAAGCCGTCGTCGGGTCGTCCCTTTATATACACAGGTTGACGTCCAGCGGCTTACAGAGTCCCGGCCAGCTCATAAATAACGTGTCTGGCCCGGTGACTAATTACACTTGCCTTACAATACAAGTCATACATATATGGCGGTTTACACCTATGGGCCTTAAGTCGCCTTTGGGCTTTGAGCCTTTTAGTAAGTCTGCTTCATGAACCGCCATCTTCAACATCTTCATGGGCTTTATTTTGATGAACCGCCATTGGGATAACCCGGCCTCTCCTGGGCGGGTCATACCCAATAGTCATATCCCAACATTAGGCCCCAGGTTGATTTAAACTTGTTCATGTCAATCTTCAACACTTCAGAAAAAATCCTTCTTCATTTGTTCTTGCAAGATATTGTAACCCGTCATGACGTCATCTCCTAGAATTACAGAAACCCGCCATGACGTCATCTGTCATTATTTTCGCACAATATCCAGCATACCTTAATAAATCCTTTATCTTTAATAACCATCCCAAAGATCGAGGCATCCGAGCGGCTGGATAATCATTCTTTGGCATCCTCGATTTTTGCGCCCGC
This sequence comes from Triticum urartu, assembly GCF_003073215.2. NCBI lineage: Eukaryota > Viridiplantae > Streptophyta > Magnoliopsida > Poales > Poaceae > Triticum > Triticum urartu. The sequence goes on along the minus strand of NC_053026.1, from coordinate 501,492,577 downwards.
CTGTTACCCCTTTCCTTATAAATAGGGTCAGGCAGCCTTTTCATTTTCCCCTTTTCCTTCTCGTCTTCAACCTCTCTCTCTCTCTCTCTCTCTCTCTTCGTAACGCATCTGCACGCCTGAGCACTGCCGCCGCCGAGCTCGTCAGCTTCCTCGACCCTGGCCGCTGCATCGACTTGAACAAGACCAGAGAAACTACGGAACCTCTCCATGGCTCAATGGATCCAGTAAGTACCTCTCCTTTCTCTGCTGTAGATCTCCATTAGGGTTTTCTGAAGTTCTTCAGAGTTTGTCGTCGTTCTTCATCATACCTCGGTTTGATCCTTTCTTCAATCTAAAAATAACCTTTGAAATATACGGAAACTGTTTCTGTACCTTCTCTTAATCACTGAATACACTTCCTAGATGCAGAAATCTTGCCAATATGCTAGTTCCTCCGTTGCTGCGATATTTAGGCTTTGATTTACTTTCTTCTTTCACACAAAGTTAGATCCAAATTAGCTGCTCCAGTCTATCAAACCTGTTTGTCCAACACTTAGCAGATTTCACTCTTGATAGATCTTAAATACCATTATGGTCATGGCGGCTTACATCACCAGTTATAACTAGCCATATGTCATTAGGCCCCATTTAAGCCGCCAATCTGAATACATACTGCAGTGTTTACCTTCGGCTTAACGAATCAACTTAAACTGGCAAATTTTCTTTCGTTTAGGCTTCTTCCTTCACAATGCCGAAGACAGTCACTTCATGTAATTGGGTTCCCTCTATTGTTATCGAAGACACACTCAAAGATTTTGTCAAAATCGGCTATTTACCAGCAAAAAATATCATGCATTGGCGTGCCCCCAAACCAGGCGAAGAAAGACCTCAGCCAAAGGATGGTGAGGTCATTGTTTTTACTGATCACATGAATCGAGGCTTCTCACCGCCCGGTTCCAAATTTTTCCGAGACATTCTGTACTTCTTTCAACTCCATCCTCAAGACATCAGACCCAATTCCGTGTCAAACATCTATAATTTTCAAGATTTCTGTGAAGTGTACCTTCAAGAAGAACCCAATGTTGAACTCTTCAGGGAATATTTTTATCTGAACCGGCAAAACGAGTTTACTAACGGACCCAGCTTAGAACTTGGCGGGGTCTCAATTCAACGAAGAAGAGATGCTATCTTCCCCTATGCTCGCCTACCGAGTCACCCCAAAGATTGGAACCAAATATGGTTCTATTGCAAAGATACTTCTCCGGCTGATGAAAATCCACTGCCGGGTTATCGTGTCCAACGGCTCGACCCAAAGCATCATCTTCCCGAAAAGCTCACCACTGTTGAACGTGCAAAGCTTGCACCCACTATTGCAAAGGTCAAGGCCCTGCTGGGAAATGGGTTAACCGGTATTGATTTGGTTCGGTGCTGGGTTTCTTGGCGAATCATACCCTTGAGTCGTCGGTCCGGCTTAATGTGCACTTACACAGGTGGTGCAAAAGATCCACTGCGCCACAGCTCTGTGTGCCTAACTGATGATGCAGTCAATGAAATGACAAAGACCCTTCTGAACGAGAGCCCGGGAAGCTATAGCAAGGTGGGACTGAACCCTTTCTGCAAACTTAACCCGCCACCAGATGTGAGTCTCTAAATCACTCACTTCACCTTACTACTAAAATGTTCCATTAACTCAACTTTGATGATTTTCACAGGCTGAATCCGATTTTTGGAACAAGGAGTATGACCACGAAGCTGCCAAGAAAGCCATAGCCAAAACGGAAGCCGCCAAGAAGAATAAGAAGAAATTAACTGCTTCTGAGATGCTTGGACTCGACGACAGTTCTAAGTCAGAGGTAGCCCTTGATTCCCTTGGCTCCTTTTCAACTATCTTATTGACACTGATTATCATCAGGATGACACGGGGGCTAGTCAAGCGGTCGAAGAAGAGGTAACTATTATTTCCTCCGACTCAGAGCCTTTGCCAAGACAGAAAATTCGACGGGTAACTCGGAAAGTAAGCTTTTCACACCCCTTAGCTCATTTGGATCCTCACTTTCTTTTTAAGCAATAGCAGCACGAGAACCGGCGACAAACTCGGACCAGCAGAGGTGAAGAGTTATCCTCCGGCTTACCATATACTCCAGCTCTGCGGAAACGTCGAAACGAGGTCCTTACAAACTTAAACTCTTTTTATCCACTGGCGGGTCTTGATACGTCTCTGCTACCTCTTGAGCACTGCGTTGGTTTTCCCTTGAAGAGGAAAGGGTGATGCAGTAAAGCAGCATAAGTATTTCCCTCAGTTTTTGAGAACCAAGGTATCAATCCAGTAGGAGACCACGCTTCACCTCATACCTACACAAACAAATAAGAACCTCACAACCAACGCGATAAAGAGGTTGTCAATCTCTTCACGGCCATTTGCAAGAATGAGATCTGATAGAGATAATAATAAGATAAATATTTTTGGTATTTTTATGATATAGATTGAAAGTAAAGATTGCAAAATAAAATAGATTGGAAACTTGTATGATGGAAAATAGACCCGGGGGACATAGGTTCCACTAGTGGCTTCTCTCAAGATAGCATAAGTATTATGGTGGGTGAACAAATTACTGTCGAGCAATTGATAGAAAAGCGAATAATTATGAGAATATCTAGGCATGATCATGTATATAGGCATCACGTCCGCGACAAGTAGACCGAAACGATTCTGCATCTACTACTATTACTCCACACATCGACCGCTATCCAGCATGCATCTAGAGTATTAAGTTCATAAGAACAGAGTAACGCCTTAAGCAAGATGACATGATGTAGACGGATAAAATCATGCAATATGATATAAACCCCATCTTTTTATCCTCGATGGCAACAATACAATACGTGTCGTTTCCCCTACTGTCACTGGGATCGAGCACCGCAAGATTAAACCCAAAGCTAAGCACTTCTCCCTTTGCAAGAAAGATCAATCTAGTAGGCCAAACCAAACTGATAATTCGAAGAGACTTGCAAAGATAAACCAATCATACATAAAGAATTCAGAGAAGAATTGCTACCTCTTGAGCACTGCGTTGGATTTCCCCGAAGAGGAAAGGGTGATGCAGCAAAGTAGCGTAAGTATTTCCCTCAGTTTTTGAGAACCAAGGTATCAATCCAGTAGGAGGCTACGTGCGAGTCCCTCATACCTGCACAAAGCAAATAACTCCTCGCAACCAACGCGATAAGGGGTTGTCAATCCCTTCACGGTCACTTACGAGAGTGAGATCTGATAGATATGATATGATAATATTTTTTGTATTTTTATGATAAAGATGCAAAGTAAAATAAAAGCAAAGTAAAAGCAAAGGAAATAACTAAGTATTGGAAGATTAATATGATGAAGATAGACTCGGGGGCCATAGGTTTCACTAGTGGTTTCTCTCAAGAGCATAAGTATTTTACGGTGGGTGAACGAATTACTGTTGAGCAATTGACAGAATTGAGCATAGTTATGAGAATATCTAGGTACGATCATGTATATAGGCATCACGTCCAAGACAAGTAGACCGACTCCTGCCTGCATCTACTACTATTACTCCACTCATCGACCGCTATCCAGCATGCATCTAGAGTATTAAGTTCATGAAAACAGAGTAACGCCTTAAGCAAGATGACATGATGTAGAGGGATAAACTCATGCAATATGATGAAAACCCCATCTTGTTATCCTCGATGGCAACAATACAATACGTGTCTTGCTGCCCCTACTGTCACTGGGAAAGGACACCGCAAGATTGAACCCAAAGCTAAGCACTTCTCCCATTGCAAGAAAGATTAATCTAGTAGGCCAAACCAAACTGATAATTCGAAGAGACTTGCAAAGATAACCAATCATACATAAAAGAATTTAGAGAAGATTCAAATATTGTTCATAGATAGACTTGATCATAAACCCACAATTCATCGGTCTCAACAAACACACCGCAAAAAGAAGATTACATCGAATAGATCTCCACAAGAGAGGGGGAGAACATTGTATTGAGATCCAAAAAGAGAGAAGAAGCCATCTAGGTAATAAGTATGGACCCGTAGGTCTGAGGTGAACTACTCACACTTCATCAGAGGGGCTATGGTGTTGATGTAGAAGCCCTCTGTGTTGGATACCCCCTCCGGCGGAGCTCCGGAACAGGCCCCAAGATGGGATCTCGTGGATACAGAAAATTGCGGTGGTGGAATTAGGGTTTTGGCTCCGTATCTGATCGTTTGGGGGTACGTAGGTATATATAGGAGGAAGGAGTATGTCGGTGGAGCAACAGGAGGCCCACGAGGGTGGAGGGCGCGCCTTGGGGGGGGGGGGTAGGCCTCCTGCTTTGTTTCTTGACGTAGGGTCCAAGTCTCCTGGATCATGTTTGGTGAGAAAATCACGTTCCCGAGGGTTTCATTCCATTTGGACTCCGTTTGATATTCCTTTTCTTCGAAACCCTAAAATAGGAAAAAAACAGCAATTCTGGGCTGGGCCTCCGGTTAATAGGTTAGTCCCAAAAATAATATAAAAGTGGATAATAAAGCCCAATAATGTCCAAAACAGTAGATAATATAGCATGGAGCAATCAAAAATTATAGATACGTTGGAGACGTATCAAGAATCAAATATTGTTCATAGATAATCTGGATCATAAACCCACAATTCATTGGATCTCGACAAACACACTGCAAAAGAAGATTACATCGAATAGATCTCCAAGAGAACCGAGGAGAACTTTGTATTGAGATCCAAAGAGAGAGAAAAAGCCATCTAGCTACTACCTATGGACCCGAAGGTCTGAAGTAAACTACTCACACATCATCGGAGAGGCCATGGAGTTGATGTAGAGGCCCTCCGTGATCAATGCCCCCTCCGGCGGAGCTTCGGAAAAGGCCCCAAGATGCAATATCTTGGGTACAGAAGGTTGCGATGGTGGAATTAGGTTTTTGTGGTGCTCCTCGATGTTTGTGGGGTATGTGGACTTATATAGGAGGAAGAAGTAGGTCCGTGGAGCAACGAGGGGCCCACGAGGGTGGAGGGTGCGCCCAGGGGGGTAGGCGCGCCCCCTGCCTCATGGCCTTATCGATTGTTTCTTGACGCCCACTCCAATTCTCCTGGATCACGTTTGTTGAGAAAATCACATTCCCGAAGGTTTCATTCCGTTTGGACTTCGTTTGATATTCCTTTTCTGCGAAACACTAAAATAGGCAAAAAAAACAATTTGGGCTGGGCCTCCGGTTAATAGGTTAGTCCCAAAAATGATATAAAAGTGTAAAATAAAGCCCATTAACATCCAAAACAGATAATATAATATCATGGAGCAATCAAAAAATTTAGATATGTTGGAGACGTATCAAGCATCCCCAAGCTTAATTCCCGCTCGTCCCTGAGTAGGTAAATGATAAAAAAAGAATTTTTGATGTGGAATGCTTTCTAACATATTTCTCAATGTAATTTTTCTTTATTGTGGCATGAATCTTCAGATCCGAAAGATTCAAGGTAAAAGTTTAATATTGACATAAAAATAATAATACTTCAAGTATACTAACTAAGCAATCATGTCTTCTCAAAATAACATGGCCAAAGAAAGTTATCCCTACAAAATCATATAGTCTGGCTATGCTCTATCTTCACCACACAAAATATTTAAATCATGCACAACTCAGGCTGTGCATTCGGTTTTTTCGATTTGATTCGGTTCGGTTTATACGGTTTTTGGTTTATACGGTTTTTATACTTCAGTTTATATGGTTTTATACATAGATACGGTTCGGTTTCGGTAATAACCATTTAATTTCGGTTCGGTTTCGGTAATAACCAAAATAACCAAAGTTGACGCGAATTTTTGAATGAACAACAAATATATTTTGGTCACATGATTTGGTTTGTGTATGTAGGTAAGATTTTTCTTGTGAGAAGTGCCTACGTAGATTACATGATTATTAGATGGCACACATGAAACAGCAACAACAGCTCAGTTGTATACGTCCGTCCCTAGGGTGACGGTTGGTCTCGGTCTCGCGACTCTGGAGGCGATCTAGGGTTTTCCCCGCCGCCATCCGAGCCCTCGTCCCCGTCTACGTGTCGGGCGCCCTTCCCCTTCCCTGGCGAACCCCGGCCAATCCCATCCATTAAAAGCCTTTCGTGTGTGCTAGGGCACGCGATCGTACACCACTTCGTTCCCTAGTTGGTGTTCTGGTTGAGGAGTTGGGGGCGGGATGGAGCGTGTGGAGGGGCTGTTGCAGAATCTGAAGTTGTCGGATAAGGAGAAGAAGGGCGTCAAGATTGGGTGGGGTGGATCGGGCAAGGTTGGTGTGGTGGAACCCCAAGCATTAGCGAAACTTTTGTCTGAGAAGCCGGTGTTCGTGGAAGCGATGGCGGAAACCCTAGGCAAGATCTGGTGCCCAATCAAAGGTCTGGACTGCAAGGAGGTGGGAGAGAATACATTCCTGTTCACCTTTGGGCAGGAATCTGCGAAGCGGATGGCTTTGGAGAACGGACCCTGGGAGTTTGGCAATGACCTCTTTGTGTTGGAAGATTTCGTGCCGAGGAAGAGAATTGAAGATTATACTTTCGAAACCATTCCGATCTGGGTAAGGATTCTGCACCTACCTCTGGGCATGATGTGTAGAGAAGTGGGGGAGACTATTGGCAAGGAGATTGGAGAAGTCATTGAGGTGGAGGCCAGAGCGGATGGGAGGGCAGTTGGGAGATTCTTGCGTGTGAAGATCAGAATGGGGATCAAGCATCCATTGATGAGGGGCGTTACTATGGAAGCGGAGAAGGAGGACAACGATCAAGCCAGTGGGGGTGGTAACCACTCTAGGGAGGACGAGGAAGACAACTGGTGCCCTTTTGAGTATGAGTACCTGCCTGAATTCTGCTATGTGTGTGGAATCATTGGGCACAATGACAAGGCGTGTAAGACAAAGCTGAAAAAGGGGGAGGAACGCCAGTTTGGACCATGGCTGAGGGCTTTCTTGCCACGGCGCAACCCTGGTGGGGCTCGAGGAAAATGGGGGGAAGGCGGGGCATTCCGAAGTGGGCATAGCTCGGGCAACAGAAGCTTGGGGGCGTGGCAGGGGCGATCCTCGCCAGCTAGTGATGCACCTTCTTGGCGCAAGAACAACAGGAGTTGGGGCGAACTGGCGGAGGAGGAGGAGAAGGAGCAGGAGGTGACGAGCCCGTTGAAGAAGGCTAACTCAGGGGGGCATGGAGGGAAGAGGGGTGTGGGGGCAGTCAAGCAGCTCACTTTCCCAGTGCAGGAGAAGGATAAACAAGTGGAGAGGGGGGAGGAGAAGTGGCGAGGGAGGGGAGGGTGAATAAACAACCGGAAAAAGGTGGGCAATGAGGGGCATCAGGGTGGGGGAGCTACAGTGGCTGGCCCATCTACCGAGGCCAAGCAGACCACTAGTTCCATGCAGATCGACGTGAGCCTCGCAAGGGTGGAGCAGGTGGATCAAGTGGGGGGGCGCCCGAAAGCCAAACATGTCAAGAAAAGTGGCACTTATAAGAAGAAGGGGAGAGATCAGGTTAGGGTGGAGCTAGTTTCGGGGCTAGATGAGGTGGTGGGTAGTAAGAGGAGCTCGGAGGGCATGGAGGGAGAAGGGGAAGATGGTGAAGTGCACAAGAAGAGGAAGCAGGAGGGTCTAGAAGAGCAAGTTTCAGATGTCTCTACTGAAGTGGCGGGGCTGCCAGAGCAGCCCTGCGTGCCGCAATGAAAATTATTGCTTGGAACTGCCGGGGAATGGGGAATAGGCCGGCAGTTTGCAGATTTCTGGATCTCCAGAAGAAGGAGGACCCCGACATTCTCTTCCTGTCCGAGACGAAGATGCATAAGAAGAGGATGGGTAAGTTTAGGGACATGCTCGGGCTGCAACATATGGTGGCCCAGGATAATAAAGGCAAAAGTGGAGGTTTGGCGTTGTTCTGGCGACGCGGAATAAATATTACAATAAGATGGATGGGCAGAATGCATATTGATGCCATCGTGGAGGAGAAGGATGGGTTCAAGTGGAGGCTTACTGGCGTCTATGGAGAATCACATGTCGATAAGAAGGTGGAGACATGGCGGCTGCTTCGAAATTTGCATCACCAAATTCAACTTCCTTGGGTCTATTTAGGGGATTTTAATGAAGTCTTGTTCAGTCATGAGAAGCAAGGGGGGGCCCTAGAGCCCATAGATATATGCAAAACTTTCGTGACGCCCTTGACTTTTGTAATCTTCATGACCTCGGTTTCACGGGGGATGTTTTTACCTGGAGGAATAAAAATTACCGTGTTGATGGTTACATTCATGAAAGATTAGATAGAGTGGTAGCCACTTCGGAGTGGTGTGCACGCTTTCCAGCTTATAAGGTCATAAATGGTGATCCAAGGAAATCAGACCACAGACCGGTCATCTTGGAGAGGGATGGCAGGCCTGCGACGAGGAGGTCGGAGGGGAGCGAGCACCTGATGCGGTTTGAGGCAAGATGGCTACTCGAGGGGGACTATGATGCCATTGTTAAGGAGGCGTGGGGGGGAGGAGTGTGAGTATTCGAGCGAGGCTGGAAGTGGTTGTGAGGGCTCTGAACACATGGAGTAGAGATGTCTTGGGGGACCTGGGTAAACGCATCAAAAAACTCCGAGGAGAGCTAGAAGCAGTGCGAAGGGAAGCCATCTCGGACAGCCAGGTCCGGAAGGAGCAAACCATCAGTTTAAACTTGAATGGCTAGAGGAGCAACAAGACCTTGTGTGGAGGCAACGAGCACATGTGAACTGGCTAGTCTATGGGGACCGAAACACCAATTTTTTCATGCTTTTTCCACGGAAAGGAAAAGAAAGAATACAATTCAGAGTTTGAAAACAGAGGATGGCACGGTGGTGTATAGTGAGGAGGGGATGAAGAAGTTGGTTACTGACTACTTTTCATCTCTGTTTACGTCGGTGGCTAGGGAGGAAACAAGTGCAATATTGGATCACATCGCCCCTAAGGTGACAGACCCAATGAATGACTTTCTGATGGCTGAGTTTACCTCGGAGGAAGTTAGAGCAGCTTTGAATGATATTGGTGACCTTAAAGCGCCGGGTATGGACGGTCTCCCAGCAGTCTTTTATAAACACTATTGGCAATTGGTCGGCGACGAGGTGACACGGGAAGTGTTACATGTATTGCGAGGCGGCAGTATACCGGAGGGATGGAATGATACCCTGGTGGTACTAATCCCAAAGGTGCAGAACCCTGAAAGTTTGAAGGATCTTCACCATATTAGCCTCTGTAATGTGGTGTACAAGCTCGTGTCCAAAGTTCTGGCAAATAGGCTGAAGTGTATATTGGGAGAGGTCATTTCACCAAACCAGAGTGCGTTCGTACCGGGCAGGCTCATTTCTGATAACACTATTTTGGCGTACGAAATGACACATTTCCCGAAGAGGAAGCGATCCGGGTCTCAATGTTACGCGGCTTTGAAACTAGATATGAGCAAGGCGTACGACCGGGTGGAGTGGAGTTTTTTGGAGAAGGTCATGGCTCAATTGGGCTTTGCTGAACCCTTTATACGCCTGATTAGTAAATGTATCAGAACGGTGAAGTTCCGATTTAAGGTTAATGACTCCTACACCGATGAGGTGACCCCGGGGCGTGGTCTTCGACAGGGTGACTCCATTTCACCGTACCTATTCCTGTTATGCGCAGATGGTCTATCGGCTTTGCTCAAGCATGCTGAGGAGGCCGGCCACATCAAAGGGATTCAAATCGCGCCCCAGGCCCCCTCGATCAGCCACCTGCTATTTGCCGATGATTCTTTGCTGCTTATGGAGGCGTCCCCGAAGAGCATTGGCGTGGTGAATCAGATCTTGCATGTATATGAGCAGGGGTCCGGCCAGGTAATCAATCTTGCCAAGTCAGCAGTCTTGTTCAGTAAGAATACCTCCGCTACAAAAAAACAGATTCTACTGACTGCCCTAGGGCTGCACTATGAGAGCATGCATGGGAAATACTTGGGTCTGCCCAGTTGTGTTGGCCGATCCCGGCAGGAATGTTTCAAGTATCTCCGTGATAGAATTTGGGAAATCCTGAAGGGCTGGAAGATCAAACTACTATCCAAGGCTGCTAAGGAAATTCTCATCAAGGCAGTAATCCAAGCCGTCCATGCGTATGCCATGGCGTGTTTTGACCTGACAAAGGAGCTATGTGATAGTATCAGCCAAATGGTATGCAATTTTTGGTGGGCAAACCAGGAAGATGAACACAAGCACCACTGGATCAGTTGGGAGAGGATGTGTTTAACGAAGGAGCAAGGTGGCCTGGGCTTCCGGGATCTGCACGCTTTCAATGCGGCTATGTTGGCCCGTCAAGTATGGCGTCTCATTCAGGTACCAGACTCGCTATGTGCACAAGTCCTGCAGGCGAAGTATTTCCCGGAGGGGGACATTTTGTCTGCAGAGCCACAACCTGGGATGAGCTACGTATGGAGGAGCATTCTGCAGGGTTTGGATGTGGTGAAGGCGGGGATGATATGGAGAGTGGGATCGGGCGAGAACATTAGGATATGGACTGACCCATGGCTGCCATCTAATGATACAAGGCTCCCGAGTACCCTCCAGGGGGGCACCTGCTGACTCGTGTGTCTGAACTCATCGATCCTATGACTAACCAATGGGATGCTTAGCTGGTGTTTCAAACTTTCACCTATCAGGACGCAGAGACTATCATGGTCATCCCCATTTGCGAGCAGTTTGAGGACTTCGTGGCCTGGCACTTCGACAGTAAAGGGCTATTCTCGGTGCGCTCGGCTGCTACGTCTTGAGCTTGCGTTGTTTTTCCCCGAAGAGGAAGGGATGATGTAGCAGAGTAGCGTAAGTATTTCCCTCAGTTTTTAAGAACCAAGGTATCAATCCAGTAGGAGGCCACGCTCAAGTCCCTCGTACCTGCACAAAACGATAGCTACTCGCAACCAACGCGATTAGGGGTTGTCAATCCCTTCACGGTCACTTACGAGAGTGAGATCTGATAGATATAATATTTTTGGAATTTTTGGTATAAAGATGCAAAGTAAAAAGTAAAAGCAAAGTAAAAAAGCAAAGCAAGATTAAAGTGATGGAGATTGATATGATGTGAATAGACCCGGGGGCCATAGGTTTCACTAGTGGCTTCTCTCAAGAGCATAAGTATTCTACGGTGGGTGAACAAATTACTGTTGAGCAATTGACAGAATTGAGCATAGTTATGAGAATATCTAGGCATGATCATGTATATAGGCATCACGTCCGTGACAAGTAGATCGAAACGATTCTGCATCTACTACTATTACTCCACTCATCGACCGCTATCCAGCATGCATCTAGAGTATTAAGTTAAAAACAGAGTAACGCCTTAAGCAAGATGACATGATGTAGAGAGATAAATTCATGCAATATGAAATAAACCCCATCTTGTTATCCTCGATGGCAACGATGCAATACGTGCCTTGCTGCCCCTTCTGTCACTGGGAAAGGACACCGCAAGATCGAACCCAAAGCTAAGCACTTCTCCCATGGCAAGAACTACCAATCTAGTTGGCCAAACCAAACGGATAATTCAAAGAGACTTGCAAAGATAACCAATCATACATAAAAGAATTCAGAGAAGATTCAAATATTATTCATAGATAGACTTGATCATAAACCCACAATTCATTGGTCTCAACAAACACACTGCAAAAAAAGATTACATCGAATAGATCTCCACAAGAGAGGGGGAGAACTTTGTATTGAGATTCAAAAAGAGAGAAGAAGCCATCTAGCTACTAACTATGGACCCGAAGGTTTGAGGTAAACTACTCACACTTCATCGGAGGGGCTATGATGATGTGGAAGCCCTCCATGATGACGACCCTCTTCCGGCGGAGCTCCGGAACAGGCCCCAAGATGGGATCTCGTGGATACAGAAAGTTGCGGCGGTGGAATTAGGTTTTTGGCTCCTGTTCTGATCGTTTGGGGGTACATATGTATATATAGGAGGAAGGAGTACGTCGGTGGAGCACCGAGGGGCCCACGAGGCAGGGGGCGCGCCCTAGGGGGGAGGCGCCCCCACCCTCGTGACCTCCTCTTTGACTCCTTGGAGTAGGGTCCAAGTCTCCTGGATCACGTTCGGTGAGAAAATCACGTTCCCGAAGGTTTTATTCCGTTTGGACTCCGTTTGATATTCTGTTTCTTCGAAACACTGAAATAGGCAAAAAAAACAGCAATTCTGGGCTGGGCCTCCGGTTAATAGGTTAGTCCCAAAAATAATATAAAAGTGGAAAATAAAGCCCAATATAGTCCAAAACAGTAGATAATATAGCATGGAGCAATCAAAAATTATAGATATGTTGGAGACGTATCAGGCATCCCCAAGCTTAATTCCTGCTCGTCCTCGAGTAGGTAAATGATAAAAAGAGAATTTTTGATGCGGAGTGCTACTTGGCATAATTTCAATGCAAATCTTCTTAATTGTGATATGAATATTCAGATTCGAAAGATTCAATACAAAAGTTTATATTGACATAAAAATAATAATACTTCAAGCATACTAACAAAGCAATTATGTCTTCTCAAAATAACATGGCCAAAGAAAGTTATCCCTACAAAATCATATAGTCTGGCTATGCTCTATCTTCACCACACAAAATATTTAAATCATGCACAACCCCGATGACAAGCCAAGCAATTGTTTCATACTCTAACTTTTTCAAAACTTTTCAATCTTCACGCAATACATGAGCGTGAGCCATGGATATAGCACTATAGGTGGAATAGAATGGTGGTTGTGGAGAAGACAAAAAGGAGGGGAAGATAGTCTCACATCAACTAGGCGTATCAACGGGCTATGGAGATGCCCATCAATAGATATCAATGTGAGTGAGTAGGGATTGCCATGCAACGGATGCACTAGAGCTATAAATGTATGAAAGCTCAACAAAAGAAACTAGTGGGTGTGCATCCAACTTGCTTGCTCACGAAGACCTAGGGCACTTGAGGAGGCCCATCATTGGAATATACAAGACAAGTTCTATAATGTAAAATTCCCACTAGTATATGAAAGTGATAACATGAGAGACTCTCTACTATGAAGATCATGGTGCTACTTTGAAGCACAAGTGTGGTAAAAGGATAGTAGCACTGCCCCTTTTTATTTATTTTCTCTCTTTTTTTGGGCCTTCTTTTTTTGGCCTTTCTCTCTTTTTTTGGAACAATGCTCTATTAAATGATGATCATCACACTTTTATTTATTTACAACTCAATGATTACAACTCGATTCTAAAACAAAGTATGACTCTATATGGATGCCTCCGGCGGTGTACCGGGATATGCAATGAATCAAGAGTGACAAGTATGAAGAAATTATGAATGGTGGCTTTGCCACAAATACTATGTCAACTACATGATCATGCTAAGCAATATGACAATGATGAATGTGTCATGATGAACTAGATGGTGGAAAGTTGCATGGCAATATATCTCAGAATCGCTATGGAAATGCCATAATAGGTAGGTATGGTGGCTGTTTTGAGGAAGGTATATGGTAGGTGTATGATACCGGCGAAAGGTGCGCGGTATTAGAGAGGCTAGAAAAGGTGGAAGGGTGAGAGTGCGTATGATCCATGGACTCAACATTAGTCATAAAGAACTCATATACTTATTGCAAAAATCTAGAAGTTATCAAAGCAAAGTATTACGCGCATGCTCCTAGGGGGATAGATTGGTAGGAAAAGACCATCGCTCGTCCCCGACCGCCACTCATAAGGAAGACAATCAATAAATAAATCATGCTCCGACTTCATCACATAACGGTTCACCATAAGTGCATGCTACGGGAATCACAAACTTTAACACAAGTATTCTTTAAATTCACAACTACTCAACTAGCATGACTTTAATATTATCACCTCCATATCTCAAAACAATTATCATGCTTCAATCTTTTCTTAGTATTCAACACACTCAAAAGAAAGTTTCACAAATCTTGAATACCAAGCATATTATTATTAAGCAAATTACCATGCTATTAAGAGACTCTCAAAATAATTTAAGTGAAGCATGAGAGATCAATAGTTTCTTCAAAACAAATCCACCACTGTGCTCTAAAAGATCTAAGTGAAGCACATAGAGCAAAATTATAACGCTCAAAAGATATAAGTGAAGCACATAGATCAAAATTATAACGCTCAAAAGATATAAGTGAAGCACATAGAGCAAAACTACGTAGCTCAAAAGGTATAAGTGAAGCACATGGAGCAAAACTACTTAGCTCAAAAGATATAAGTGAAGCACATAGAGTATTCTATCAAATTTTAATTCATGTATGGCTCTCTCAAAAGGTGTGTACAGCAAGGATGATTGTGGCATACTAAGACACAAAGACACAAATAATACAAGACGCTCCAAGCAAAACACATATCATGTTGGTGAATAAAAATATAGCTCCAAGTAAATTACCGATGAAGTGGACGAAAGAGGGGATGCCTCCCGGGGCATCCCCAAGCTTTGACTTGTTGGTATCCTTGGATTATCTTGGGGGTGCCATGGGAATCCCCAAGCTTAGGCTCTTGCCACTCCTTGTTCCATAATCCATCAAAAGAATTCACCCAAAATTTCAAAACTTCACAACACAAAACTCAAAATAGAAAACTCGTGAGCTCTGTTAGTGAAAGAAAACAAAAGACCACTTCAAGGTACTGTAATGAACTCATTATTTATTTATATTTGTGTTAAAATTACTGTATTCCAACTTATTTATGGATTATAAACTATTTTACTAGCCATAGATTCATCAAAATAAGCAAACAACACACGAAAAACAGAATCTGTCAAAAACAGAACAGTCTGTAGTAATCTGTAGCTAGCACAAGATATGGAACCCCAAAAATTCTAAAATAAATTGATGGACGTGAGGAATTTATCTATTAATCATCTGCCAAAAGAATTAACTAAATATCACTCTTCAAATAAAAATGACAGCAGTTCTCGTGAGCGCTAAAGTTTCTGTTTTTTACAGCAAGTTCAACAAGACTTTCCCCAAGTCTTCCCAACGGTTCTACTTCGCACAAACACTAATTAAACACAAAAACACAACCAAAACAGAGGCTAAATAATTTATCTATTACTAATAAGGAGCTAAAAGCAAGGAATAAAAATAAAATTGGGTTGCCTCCCAACAAGCGCTATCGTTTAACGCCCCTAGCTAGGCATAAAAGCGAGGATAGATCTAAGTATTACCATCTTTGGTAGGCAATCCATAAGTGGCTCTCATGATTGTTTCATATGGTAATTTTATTTTCTTTGTTGGAAAGTGTTCCATCCCTTTTTTAATGGAAATTGAAATCTAATATCCCTTCCTTCATATCAATAATCGCACCAACCGTTCTAAGGAAAGGTCTACCAAGAATAATAGGGCAAGAAGGATTGTAATCTATATCAAGAACAATGAAATCTACGGGCACATAATTCCTATTTGAAACAATAAGAACATAATTAATCCTTCCCATAGGTTTCTTAATAGTGGAATCCGCAAGATGCAAGTTTAGAGAGCAATCATCAAAATTATGGAAATCTAGCAAATCACACAAAGTCTTGGGAATAGTAGAGACACTAGCACCCAAATCACACAAAGCATAAAACTCATGATCTTTAATTTTAATTTTAATAGTTGGTTCCCACTCATCATAGAGTTTTCTAGGGATAGAAACTTTCAACTCAAGTTTTTCTTCATAAGATTGCATCAAGGCATCAACAATATGTTCGGTGAAGGCTTTATGTTGACTATAAGCATGTGGAGAATTTAGCACGGATTGCAACAAGGAAATACAATCAATTAAAGAGCAACTTTAATAATTAAATTCCTTTAAATCCAATATAGTGGGTTTAGCAACATCTAGATTTTTATTTTTTTCAATCCCACTTTCATCAGTTTCATCATAAAGATCTAAATACTCCGAATTTTTAGAAAGCCTTCTAGGTAAAGGAAGATCATATTCAGTTTCATCAAGATTCATATTGCAAAACAAAGATTTAATGGGGGACACATCAATAACTTTTAGATCTTCATCTTGATTTTTATAGGTATTGGAAGAACACGCTTTAATAAAGGCTTCTTTGGAAGCACGCATCCTAGCGGTTCTTTCCTTGCACTCATCAATGGTAATTCTCATGGCTTTGAGAGATTCATTGATATCGTGCTTAGGAGGAATAGATCTAAGCTTTAAAGAATCAATCTCAAGAGAAATTCTATCAACGTTTCTAGCCAAATCATCAACTTTAAGCAATTTCTCTTCAAGCAAAGCATTAAAATTATTTTGTGAATTCATAAACTCTTTAACACTATTCTCAAATTCAGAGGGCATCTTATTATAATTTCCATAAGAGTTGTTGTAAGAATTCCCATAAATATTAGAAGGATTATGTAACGCCCCGAGACCAATGTGCCAGGTGTCTTCCAGTTATTCGCTGTTGTTGCCTTGTCATTGCTTGCGTGTCATGCATCTCATATCATGTCATCATGTGCATCGCATTTGCATACATGTTTGTCTCATGCATCTGAGCATTTTCCCCGTTGTCCGTTTTGCAATCCGGCGCTTCTATGTCACCCGGTGTCCCCTTCTACCTATTTTCGTGTGCGGTTTTTAAACGTTTTCGGATTGGACCGAGACTTGCCATGTGGCCTTGGTTTACTATTGGTAGACCGCCTGTCAAGTTTCGTGCCATTTGGACTGCGTTTGATACTCCAACGGTTAACCGAGGGACCGAAAAGGCCTCGTGTGTGTTGCAGCCCAACACCCCTCCAAAGTGGCCGAAAACCCACCTAAACCTCCTCCATCATCTCGGTCGTTCAATCACGATCGCGTGGCTGAAAACCGCACCTCATTTGGACTCTCCTAGCTCCCTCTACCTATATATATGTGGCTCTCCCCGAATTTTTCGCGCAGTCCAAACCCTAGCCATCTTCCTCCTCGCGCCGCCGGACACGTCCATCCCGCACCGGACATGTCCACCGGACGCGTCACCCCGATGAATCAGGGCGTGCCACATCGCCTCCTCCGCCGCCCGAACCAACCAGGTGCCGCCACGTCAGCGGGGCCGCCCCACTTCGCCGCGCCCACCGCGCAGGCCCGCCGTGGCCCTCCCCGGCCCGGGCCACCGCCGCCGCCGCCCACGGGCGCCCGAGTCCCCGCGCCGCCGTTTCCCATCGCCGGCCGCCGCACCCGCGCGGCACCCGAGCCTCGCCGCCGCCGCCATGCGCCTCCCGCCGGCCATCCGCCACCGCGCCGGCTCCGCCCCACCGCTGCACGCCGGCTCCGCCCGTGCCTGCGCCGCCGCCGCGCCGGGCCTGTCCTTCGCCACCGCCCCGCTCGCTCGCCGGACCACCGCGCCGCCCCGCGTCCCTACCTCGCCGCCCGTCGCCTCCCAGGCGAGCTCCAGCCCGGATCCGGCGAGATCCGGTGGAGGGAGCCCCGGATCTGACCTCCCCGACCTTCTCCGGCCAACTCCTGCGAAGCTCCGGCCAAATCCGCCGCCATCCTCGATCCCCGCGCCGCGTTGACTTTTTCGCAGGGTAAAATTCTCACTAAGTCCCAGTAACTTTGTGCAATCTTCATCATGCCATAACTTTGCATTCGTAGCCCCGATTCGTGCGTGTAGCATATCAAAATGTTCGTCTCGATGAGTACATCATTTCATCTCATTGCATCATTTTCATTCGAGCTCATCTTGATGTCCAACATGTCATTGGAAGAGGGCTATGTGATGAATTTGTCAGATCTGTTTCAGCAAATGGCATTTTGTCATTTTTGCCATGATTAATGTGTGCATGCTATGATCTTGAGCTCTACATGTGTTTTGTAGAATGCCATGTTATCTTTACAGGGGTGTATGCCATGTATTTTTGTGATCTTTGTGGTGACTAGCACAAGCATGCAAAGTAGCTTACTCGATGATGCTGATTTCAGGGACTTAGTTTTTCACTAAGTCCTTGTTCTGTTATTGCTTTTATGCCATATGTTCATGTTGTTTCCTAGTGATCCGTGCCTCTTTTGAGGATGATCTGTAAGGATGTTTTGTTAACATTGTGGTGCTCTATCCATCCATGTCTTTGTTTGCATTTATGGAGCACCCTAGCTTGAGTCAATCGAGCTCTACTTTTGCTATAAAATGATCCTGGCAGATTGTTGACATGTTTAGCGATTTTGCCGAGGATGTTGCTATTGATCCGTGCATGCTATGATGTTTTTCTTGCCATGTATAGCTCCTATGCCATGTCTTCTTGACGAGTGTATGCTTAGTTTGTCATGCCATGCTCTATAGTGAGTGCATCGAGCTCGTAAACATGCCTACTCGTTAACTGTTTTGCATGCTCCAGTTTTTCACTAAGTCTAAATTTGTTTATGTTTTTTTCCATGTTCACATGCTTGCAATTGTATTTTCTGATCCCTTCTGGCTCATGGTCACTAAGGGACTTTTGTTATATTCTTAGAGTAGCTTCATGCCATGCCTTGCTTTGCCATGATATGTTCCTGTAGTATGTAGTTTCATGCTCTAAAGATTGCTTCCTGATGATAAATTCCTAACATGCTGTTAATTTCACTAAGTCTGAACCTGTTATCATTTGCACTTTTGCCATGCTTGTTTGAACCTGTTAATGGATGAATTAGCCGTAGCTCAGTGTTCATCTTTTGTCAAGCATCATGAGTGGATCCGTTCCGTGTATTTTGTTGCCATGTTTGAGTGCTGTAGCATATTTATCTTGATGCATTTAGAAGGCTACCTGCTATTTATCACAGACCAGTGCCATATTTGTTTTGCTTGCCATTTTCAAACCGTGCATCCGATTCCGGTGATCTTTATATCGATTTCAACCGAAATCAACTCACCTTTCCAGTGGCACTCTTGGATTTCCAAGTTGAGGCCAGGTTCAATCTTTCCTTCCCAAATCATGCATATGCACTGCATACCGCATCCCGCATATCATGCCATGTTCATGTGTTGGTTGTTTACTATGTGGTGTGCTTCTTTCCAGTGTTGCTTCTCGGGTTGGTTCCGATAACGTCGCATTTGTGAGGACCCGTTCGACTACGTTCGTTTGTCTTCTTCATGGACTCGTTCTTCTTCCTTGTGGGATCTCAGGCAAGATGACCATACCCTCGAAATCACTTCTATCTTTGCTTGCTAGTTGCTCGCTCTTTTGCTATGCCTATGCTGCGATACCTACCACTTTCTTATCATGCCTCCCATATTGTTAAACCAAGCCTCTAACCCACCTTGTCCTAGCAAACCGTTGTTTGGATATGTTACCGCTTTGTTCAGCCCCTCTTATAGCGTTGTTAGTTGCAGGTGAAGATTGGAGTTTGTTCCTTGTTGGAACATGGATATTTGTTGGGATATCACAATATCTCTTATTTAATTAATGCATCTATATACTTGGTAAAGGGTGGAAGGCTCGGCCTTATGCCTGGTGTTTTATTCCACTCTTGCCGCCCTAGTTTCCGTCATATCGGTGTTATGTTCCCGGATTTTGCGTTCCTTACACGGTTGGGTTATAATGGGAACCCCTTGATAGTTCGCCTTGAATAAAACTCCTCCAGCAAGGCCCAACCTTGGTTTTACCATTTGCCACCTAGCCTTTTTTCCCTTGGGTTAGGCCAACCCAAGGGTCATCTTTACTTTAACCCCCCGGGCCAGTGCTTGTCTAAGTGTTGGTCCGAAACAGAGCCACTTGCGGCGCCACCTCGGGGAAACTTGAGGGCTGGTTTTAGCTGTACGTAGTGTTCATCCGGTGTTGCCCTGAGAACGAGATGTGTGCAGCTCCCATCAGGATGTCGGCACATCGGGCGGTCTTGCTGGACTTGTTTTACCATTGTCGAGGATGTCTTGTAACCGGGATGCCGAGCCTGATCGGATTGTCTTGGGAGAAGGAATATCCTTCGTTGACCGTGAGAGCTTGTGATGGGCCAAGTTGGGACACCCCTGCAGGGATTGAACTTTCGAAAGCCGTGCCCGCGGTTATGGGCAGATGGGAATTTGTTAATGTCCGGTTGTAGAAAACCTAAAGTTGATCTTAATTAAAATGCATCAACCGCGTGTGTAACCGTGATGGTCTCTTCTCGGCGGAGTTCGGGAAGTGAACACGGTGTTGGAGTTATGCTTGATGTAGGTTGTTCTAGGATCACTTCTTGATCATAGTTGTTCGACCGTGCTTTTGCCTTCTCTTCTCGCTCTCATTTGCGTATGTTAGCCACCAAATATGCTAGTCGCTTGCTGCAGCTCCACTTCATACCTTTACCTTACCCATAATCTTAAATAGTCTTGATCGTGAGGGTGTGAGATTGCTGAGTCCACGTGACTCACAGATAGTTCCAAAACCAGTTTGCAGGTGCCGATGTTACCGAGCAGGTGACGCAACCAAGCTCAAGGAGGAGCTCGATGAAGTTCGTGTTCGTTATGGTGTTCCGTTCATAGTTGATCAGTAGTGGAGCCCAGTTGGCACGATCGGGGATCTGTGTAGCATTTGGGGTAGTCTTCTTTTATTTTGGTTCCGTAGTCGGACCTTGATTGTATCTGGATGATGTACTGCTTTATTCTTGTATTGTGTGAAGTGGCGATTGTAAGCCAACTATGTATCTCTTTCCCTTATGTATTACATGGGTTGTGTGAAGATTACTTCAGTTGCGACATTGCTTTCAATGCGGTTATGCCTCTAAGTCGTGCTTCGACAGGTGGGAGATATAGCCGCATCGAGGGCGTTACAAGTTGGTAATAAGAGCCTTCCCCCACCTTAGGAGCCCCCTTGCTTGATCGAATCATTGGCGTTGTTGAGTCTAGAAAAATGTTTTTGAGTCATTTAGGAATTATATATCGGAGAGTTAGGAATTCTTTTACTCCTCAGTCCATTCGTCGCTCTGGTGAGGCATCCTGACGTAGAGTTTTGACTCTTCTCTTCTCAAATTTCACTAAAAAAATTTAGGATCACGCGGGTATCTTGGAATTGTTCCGATGGTTTTGTGACGAGAATATTGTTCTTGGTGCCTCCTGACATTTAGGGTTTGTGGTAGTGTCCCGGGGAGTTGAGCTCCGAGGTGTTGTCGTCACAATTTTATCATTGCAGTTCTGGAATACCTGAGTTCGCCGACATCGAAAATCTCTTTTATGCAGTTGTTGGTGAGATAACCTCGACACCACCCAGTACTGGGGCGGGAGTTCGGGAGTATTGCCATAAATCGTATAACGGATGCTTTTTGAAGGTTGAGGTAAACGATTTCCGAAGGTTTCTTGGTTATGTGTTGAAGGATGGATACAGCTGGATGTAGGATTTGTTAGTTTTGGGTGAGATATTATGCTTCCCCTGTATCCCCAATACCCGATTGCATAACCGGGAAAATTTTGGGAGTTTATAAGTGGGAATTCAAGTAGCTCTTAGGATATCTTTCCGACAGATGTATGATATGAAATTGGGGTTCGACGTCTAGTGGTCCGCCTATCCACGGTTGGTTTTACAGTGGTCTCGTTGTGTCTTAAAGATTCCTTGGCTATGCCGACTCGGGGACGCTTTGTATGTCATGTGCACTACCTTGTACATGATGGTGTTGTACGATCGAGCCCGTGTAGGCCCCACCACGAAAACTTCGGACGAAATCTCTGTCATATGTTTGTTCCGGCTTATTCTGCAAGCCAATCCTTTGTTTTGTTTTGAGTTGTGGTATTCGAGTTGCTTCGAAGTCAAATGTTGATTCCATACCTTTCCTAAGCGATGTTCTCATATTCTTATGTGAATACTAATCCTTCTTGTTTATCGAGATTGTCTTGTTAATCCTTTTCAACCGGCATGTTTTCTCTTCAAGTGAATCTGATTGTTTTCAACATTTGCAAGATTCAATCTCAGCTTTCTCAACGTTGTTTGTTTCATCCGTCCCAATCTTGCCTTTGTTTTCCCGCCCTCCCGCCCTTTTTCTTCAAGGACTCAGATTTCTTAATCAAATATCATCTTATTGATGTGAAGCCTCTCCACTCCTTTTCCGTCAATGTTCTTATCCGGTGATTCTCATGAAGATTTTAACGAAGCCTCAAGGTCATCATACTTAATTTTTTTCTTCTCCGGTGGATTCAATTCAAGATTTGTATTGAGCATAGTTCTTTCATTTTGCCCAATGCTTTTCTTATGCCGGTGCACCTCTAAATCATTCCCCGCTTGCTATTCAATTGTTCCGGAGTGCTCAAGATATCTCGAAGATTCATGTTTCCACTCTACATTCGTTCAACCTATTTTGAGAGTGGTATCCTATTCTAGCCATTTAATTCAACCGGTGCATTCCCTCTTTTAAATCGCTCAATGGTGTTTCTTTTGAGTGGGCCCTAACCCACAGGTCGTTTTCCAGGATCTTACCCGACTCTTCTAATTTTCCCGGAGCTATCCTAAATTCGTTTCAAAGTTTGACGTAAGAATGAGTTATCATCAGTCAAATGCCTTTCTCCAAGATCTTTCAATTTCTTTTCATCGTTGGTTCAACCTCTTCGTTTTTTGGGATTCTCCCAGAGTGCCTCAATAATTCTTGATGGTGTTTCTCGTCGTCATACTCAGATTTTGAAAACCGAAGAAGATTTTTCTCTCAATCTTGCTCCATTCTCTTCAAGATTCATGATTCTAGCTTGTTGCCATCTTCTCATATTTGTTTTCATTGTGACTATTCTTTTCACCCTTCCAGAGTAATTCATGATTTTTTTCAGTTTGGTTCTCCGAAGCCCAGCATTTCAGAAGACTTATTCATTCTCAGCTTTCAGCTATCATTCTCCAAATCTTACCGGTGCATCATTCAAATGATCTCTAATCAGTTTGTGATCCCTTCGTTCTCATGTATCTAGATTGTCTCAAGTTTGTTCATTCATTTGCTAATTCTCACCGGTGATTCATCCTTTACTTCGTTCATTTGTATCTAAATTCCCTCAAGTATCTTCATTTGTATGCTAATTCTTCCCGGTGCTTCTTTATCTTTTCTTCAATCGTTTTCAATTCTTACAGTGGTTCTTCAAAGATTTTTCTTCCTTCGTTTATCATATCAATTTATTCGTTGTTTCAACCCGACCGGTGATTCGTTGAAAACTTTCTCAAGTTTGCGCGATATCTCTCTTAATCTTTTCTACGAGATTAAGTAATATGTCAAACCCGTTGTTTGTCATCAATTTAATTGGTGAAGGATAAGCATAATGTAATTATTGTTCTTGTTTCATCGAGTGAACTCAATTCCTTATTCCGGAGGTTCATCAAATTCCTGATTCCAATTGTGTCATCTTCTCTTTTTCTCGGAGTTCCAAGCTCTCACAATTATATCATCAGGGAGAGTCATCTAAATCATCGCAAGGCTTCACCTTGTGTTCTATACTTCACTTCCTTTTGGGTCGATCATTCTTTTACCAGAGTTCTTCACGGAGGTTCTACATGATGGTTCACCAATGATTTAATTCCTTTTTGAAGTGTTCATCGAGATTCTTTTTAGAGGAGCTCATGTGTTCTTTATCTTGCAATACCGGAGTGCAATTCTTGCATGCATATCATTGGAAGTGGTACTAAGTCATTCTTGATAATTTGAGTTCATGTTTCATGATTCACATGTTGTTAAGAATGAGGTATTTTAAACCCATCAACCTCTTCATAGGAGTTATCTTGGGTTATATTTCACCTAAAGCCCTCCCTAAGGTTTGTTGCAATTATGGTGCTTATAAATGATCCAAGTTCTTCTTTTATCCTCCCAGTGAAATAGTTTCTCGTCTTCTTGCTCATATCAATCCAATCTATTGTTTTCCGTTATTGGCAGAATTTTAGCTCATAATTTTGAGATGTCTTCCATAAGCCCACATCAAGCTTATCCTTTTTGTTGTTGATTCCCCAACAACTCCGTTCAATCCTTCTTTTTAAGGATGCTATCTCAAATTCATCTCAGGCAGAACTTGTTCTTTTGGGTCCATTCTTATATTTTTCTTCCGGAGGCTTTGTGAGGTTGCTCTCTTCAACTCATCTTCTTGTTTGTCAGGACCTTGTTCTTTTCGTGCTTATCCTTTTAACCGGAGTGTTGTGTCCTCTGCTCAAGTTCTTTTCATCTTGTCAAGTCTTTCATCTCTTGTCAACCGGAGTGCTGCTCGAATTTGTTCTTCTTTGTTTCCTCTTTTCTAACGGAGTGTTTTTAACTTCGTTCATCTTCGTCGTATTCTTTTCTCGAGATGGTTTAACTTTTCAAGGTTCTTTGGTTTCACTCGTTTGTCAAAGAAGCAACTTAGTTTTACCCCACTTATCTTCCTCCTCTGTTTCCCCTCCGGTGCCATTCTAGATCTCGGGACGAGATCCTCTCGTAGTGGTGGAGTGTTGTAATGCCCCGAGACCGATGTGCTAGGCGTCTTCTAGTTATTCCCTGTTGTTGCCTTGTCATTGCTTGCGTGTCATGCATCTCATATCATGTCATCATGTGCATCGCATTTGCATACATGTTTGTCTCATGCATCTGAGCATTTTCCCCGTTGTCCGTTTTGCAATCCGGCGCTTCTATGTCACCCGGTGTCCCCTTCTACCTCTTTTCGTGTGCGGTTTTTAAACGTTTTCGGATTGGACCGAGACTTGCCATGTGGCCTTGGTTTACTACTGGTAGACCGCCTGTCAAGTTTCGTGCCATTTGGACTGCGTTTGATACTCCAACGGTTAACCGAGGGACCGAAAAGGCCTTGGGTGTGTTGCAGCCCAACACCCCTCCAAAGTGGCCCAAAACCCACCTAAAACTCCTCCATCATCTCGGTCGTTCGATCACGATCGTGTGGCCGAAAACCGCACCTCATTTGGACTCTCCTAGCTCCCTCTACCTATATATATGTGGCTCTCCCCGAATTTTTCGCGCAGTCCAAACCCTAGCCATCTCCCTCCTCGCGCCGCCGGACACGTCCATCCTGCACCGGACATGTCCGCCGGACGCGTCACCCCGATGAATCAGGGTGTGCCACGTCGCCTCCTCCGCCGCCCGAACCAACCAGGCGCCGCCACGTCAGCGGGGCCGCCCCACTTCGCCGCGCCCACCGCGCGGGCCCGCCGGGGCCCAACCGCGGCCCTCCGCGGCCCGGGCCGCCGCCGCCGCCCGCGTGCGCCCGAGCCCCCACGCCGCCGTTTCCCATCATCGGCCGCCGCGCCCGCGCGCCACCCGTGGCTCGCCGCCGTCGCCATGCGCCTCCCGCCGGCCATCCGCCACCGCGCCGGCTCCGCCCCACCGCCGCACGCCAGCTCCGCCATCGCACGCCGACTCCGCCCGTGCCTGCGCCGCCGCCGCGCTGGGCCTGTCCTTCACCGCGCCGGCTAGCCGCGCTGCCCCGCTCGCTCATCGGACCACCGCGCCGCCCCGCGTCCCTATCTCGCCGCCCGTCGCCTCCCAGGCGAGCTCCAGCCCGGATCCGGCGAGATCCGGTGGAGGGAGCCCCGGATCCGACCCCCCGACCTTCTCCGGCCAACTCCGACGAAGCTCCGGCCAGATCCGCCGCCATCCTCGATCCCCGCGCCGCGTTGACTTTTTCGCGGGGTAAAATTCTCAGGAAGTCCGAGTAACTTTGTGCAATCTTCATCATGCCATAACTCTGCATTCGTAGCTCCGATTCGTGCGTGTAGCATATCAAAATGTTCATCTCGACGAGTACATCATTTCATCTCATTGCATCATTTTCATTTGAGCTCATCTTGATGCCCGAAATGTCATTGGAAGAGGGCTATGTGATGAATTTGTCAGATATGTTTCAGCAAATGGCATTTTGTCATTTTGCCATGATTAATGTGTGCATGCTATGATCTTGAGCTCTACGTGTGTTTTGTAGAATGCCATGTTATCTTTACAGGGGTGTATGCCATGTATTTTTGTGATCTTTGTGGTGACTAGCACAAGCATGCAAAGTAGCTTACTCGATGATGCTGATTTCAGGGACTTAGTTTTTCACTAAGTCCTTGTTCTGTTATTGCTTTTATGCCATATGTTCATGTTGTTTCCTAGTGATCCGTGCCTCTTTTGAGGATGATCTGTAAGGATATTTTGTTAACATTGTGGTGCTCTATCCATCCATGTCTTTGTTTGCATTTATGGAGCACCCTAGCTTGAGTCAATCGAGCTCTACTTTTGCTATAAAATGAACCTGGCAGATTGTTGACATGTTTAGCGATTTTGCCGAGGATGTTGCTATTGATCCGTGCATGCTATGATGTTTTTCTTGCCATTTATAGCTCCTATGCCATGTCTTCTTGACGAGTGTATGCTTAGTTTGTCATGCCATGCTCTATAGTGAGTGCATCGAGCTCGTAAACATGCCTACTCGTTAACTGTTTTGCATACTCCAGTTTTTCACTAAGTCTAAATCTGTTTATGTTTTTTTCCATGTTCACATGCTTGAAATTGTATTTTCTGATCCCTTCTGGCTCATGGTCACTAAGGGACTTTTGTTATATGCTTAGAGTAGCTTCATGCCATGCCTTGCTTTGCCATGATATGTTCCTGTAGTATGTAGTTTTCATGCTCCAATGTAGCGACCAGACCTCAAACAGTCTGATCTCCGTGCTCCGGTGTCATCCCTGGATCAGTAATGCTGACACCACACAGTACTCGGAGGATTTATAGCAGAGTAGCAATCACACACTTATTACATCGAGTGTCTCAAAAGAGAACTTATTACAATAAGTATGGCTTAAGGCCATCTAATAACGATAACAGCAGAAGGCTTGGAAGATAAGTGAGTCCATCAACTCCAACGGCATCACTGAGTATAGAACCACGACCTAAAAACTCCTTAATCGTTGTCTGAAAAGTCTGCAACATTAACGTTGCAGCCCGAAAACGGGTCAGCACATGGAATATGCTGGCAAGGTAACACATAGAGAGTAATGGAATGAAATAGCTATACTATATGCATATTTGGCTCGTGGAAAGCTCTATGGTTACAGTTTTGCGTAAAGCAAATTTTCCCCTACTTCAAAGGAATAAAATTTAATTACTATCATGGTGGTTGTTAAACATTGAGAATGGTTGACAGCATTCTCAATCCCAATTAAATATCATCATTAAACATAACCCAACAAAATTAATTTAGAGTAACATGTTGAGATTCACATGAAAATCCAAGTACTAGATACTCAATATGTCCATAACTGGGGACACGGCTAACCATGATTAGTTTATTACACTCTGCAGAGGTTTGCGCACTTTTCCCCACAAGACTCGATCGCCTCCGTTTGGTTTCTCGCACTACATGGTGTTTGAGAAGACGGATGACCGAGACATAGTCTTTCAGAAGCGCTAGCACCTTACGATCGGGTAGACCGTACCACCTACATCCCCTACATCTGCTAGTCTACCACTATAAGAGTTCGCACGACTTAGTCAACTATGCTAGAGCCCATAATAGCTTGTGGCTGCACACGGAAGTTTCTAGTATGAATAGTCTCATGATCCCTTTGAGCCTGGGTGGCGGTCCAAAAGAAAACAGGCAAGTCCTGGAATACCCAGGTGCCTCAATCCACCCATATGTGTGTTTAATTTGCCACCTTAGATAAACCATTAATTAGCAATCTCACATCTGTCATGGATTTCACTCACCCAATCCACGTCTACTAGCATAGCATGGCATAGTAAGCAAACGTAGAAGTAACTCCCAAAGGTTTGATAATAAACAGGTAATAGGTACTACCTCATCTACTTCCCATCCCACAATTTAATTAGATCCTAATCATGCAATGTGTGAGGATTGATTTAATGCAATAAAACTGGGTAGTAGAAAAGGTATGATCAAAGTGTTACTTGCCTTGCTGAGGATCCGCGAAACCTAACGATTCGAAGTAACAGGCGGCGCACTCCGGGTATTCTATCGCAAACAAACAAACAAGAATACAATAAGTACTCATCTAATGCACAGGTAAAACTGAAATAAGAGATATAACCAGAAAGTTCAACTTAAGAACTCCGGTTGGCAAAAAGAATCAAATCGAACGAAGCAACGAAAGACGAACGGCGAAAGAAAACAACTTCGTTCTAGTAATCTGGATCTAGGGTAAATTTTACAGTAGCAAAAACTTGTTTAAGTTGGTTAAACAGATAGAGGGTTTCGAGACGAATCCCTAGGCGCTTGAATCGCGTGATTTCGATAAACGAGCGAAAAGTTAAACTAAAACGAAAATCGAATCAGGAATCGCGATCAGAAAAATCACGGATTTAATCCGAGAAAAAGAAAAACGACGAACGCCGATATTTTTTTCTCTTTTTTTTCGGCACGGAAAACGAGGCGCGACGAAGCTCGGCGGCGGGATCCGACGGCGGCGGCAGATCGAGGCGGGGCTGATGTGCTGGGGCGGCTCGGGGCGGCGCTATTTAAAGGCTGCCCCTGGGCGGTGTCCCGCTCGGGTACGGCCCGAAGTCGGTTCGTTTTTTTAATTATTCCGCTCGGAAGAAAAATAAAAAGAAATACTAAACGAACTCCAAAAATTCCGAAATAAATTTTCACGGGCTTCTAAAATCAAGCCGCACAAGGTGAACATTTATTTGGGCCCTAAATGTAATTTTGAAAAACGCACTTTTTTCCTAAATTCAAATAAAACACCGAAAAACTCCAAAATAAAATCTTATTTGATTTTATTATTAAATCCTCAATATTTCTTTATTTTGGGAAAGTCATTTTATTCCCTCTCTCATATTTTTGTAGTAGAAATAATTGATGATAAAATAAATAAAATCAAATGATCCTATTCTCAAAATTTGAGAGAACTCAAATATGAAAATAACGAAATCCCCAACTCTCTCCGTGGGTCATTGAGTTGCGTAGAATTTCTAGGATCAACCAAAATGCAAAATAAAATATGATATGCATTGATGATCTAATGTATAACATTCCAAATTGGAAATTTGGGATGTTACAAACCTACCCCCCTTAAGATGAATCTCGCCCCCGAGATTCGGGTTGGCTAGAAAATAGGTGAGGGTGGTCCTTGAGCAAATCTTCCTCTCGTTCCCAGGTGGCTTCATTCTCTGTGTGGTGGCTCCGCTGAACTTTGCAAAACTTGATAACTTTGCTGCGGGTAACTCGGCTGGCAAACTTGAGGATCTTAATTGGTTTCTCCTCGTAGGTCAAATCGTTATCCAACTGAATAGTTTCCAAAGGCACTGTGTCTCTCAACGGTATGTCAGCCATCTCCGCGTGACATTTCTTTAACTGAGAAACGTGGAACACATCATGAACTCCTGACAATCCTTCGGGCAATTCCAACTTGTAGGCCACTTCTCCCATACGCTCCAAAACTCGATATGGTCCTACAAATCGTGGCGCTAACTTCCCTTTAACTCCAAAACGCTTTGTTCCTCGAAGTGGAGATACTCAAAGATAATCTCTATCTCCGACTTCGTAAACTGTCTCCTTGCGTTTAGAATCTGCATAACTCTTCTGTTTGGACTGGGCTATCTTGAGCCTATCGCAAATCAACTTCACCTTCTGTTCAGACTCCTTAATCAAGTCAGGTCCAAACAACTGGCGGTCTCCAACTTCGTCCCATGACAATGGTGTCCTGCACCTCCTTCCGTACAAAGCTTCAAAAGGGGCCATCTTTAAACTGGTTTGATAACTGTTGTTGTAAGAAAACTCTGCATATGGCAAATTATCATCCCAACTAGATCCATAATCTAGCGCACAAGCTCTCAGCATATCCTCCAAAATCTGATTGACTCTCTCGGTCTGTCCATCTGTCTGTGGATGAAAAGTTGTACTGAATTCTAGCCTGGTTCCCAAAGTTTCGTGTAACTGCTTCCAGAACTTTGAGGTAAACTGGGTTCCTCTATCTGATACGATACTCCTTGGAACTCCATGCAAACATACGATCCTGGTCATGTATATCTTTGCCAACTTAGCACTGGTGTAAGTGGTCTTTATTGGGATGAAATGAGCTACTTTTGTCAATCGATCAACTACAACCCAAATTGAGTCATAGCCTGAACGAGTCCTGGGCAATCCCGTGATAAAATCCATGCCTAGCTTATCCCACTTCCATTCAGGTATCGGCAATGGTTGTAACAACCCTGCTGGCTTCTGATGCTCTGCCTTTACTCTCTGACATACATCACAAACTGCTACATACTCCGCTATATCCTTCTTCATTCCGGTCCACCAGAAAATATCCTTCAAATCCAGATACATCTTGGTATTTCCTGGGTGAATTGAATATGGTGAATCGTGTGCCTCTTGCAAAATCAACTTCCTGATCTCCGGGTCATTGGGCACGTAAACGCGGTCTTCAAA
The DNA here is from genome assembly GCF_003073215.2 of Triticum urartu. Classification (NCBI taxonomy): domain Eukaryota; kingdom Viridiplantae; phylum Streptophyta; class Magnoliopsida; order Poales; family Poaceae; genus Triticum; species Triticum urartu. The sequence continues at coordinate 501,462,321 of NC_053026.1, read as the reverse complement.
CCATAGGGTGTCGTGCTCATCCTCACGAAATCCTTTAGCTTTTCCTTTGCTCAGTTTCTCCTTTATAGCGGCAATCTCTTTGTCAGCTTTCTGAGCTTCCCTGATTTTATCCATCAAGGTTGACTGAATCTCCAATGCTGCTACATAGCCTCTCGGAACTATTTCCAAACATAGTTCACGAAGATTTTCTGCTAACTCCCTTGGTATTTCTCCCGTCATTAATGTATTGACATGGCTCTTACGGCTTAATGCGTCAGCTACTACATTAGCCTTTCCAGGGTGATAATGCAATTTCATATCATAATCCTTGATAAGCTCCAACCATCTCCTTTGTCTGAGATTTAACTCCTTCTGTGTGAAAATGTACTTCAAACTCTTATGATCCGTGTACACCTCACAATGATTTCCAATGAGGAAATGTCTCCATGTCTTCAATGCATGCACTACCGCTACTAACTGCAAATCATGCATGGCATAATTCAACTCATGAGGCTTCAGTTGTCTTGAGGCATATGAAACAACTCTCCCTTCCTACATAAGCACTGCTCCAAGTCCTCGACGTGAAGCGTCGCAATACACCTCATAATCTTTGGTCTGGTCTGGCAAAATCAACACTGGTGAGGTAACCAAACGTTTCTTCAACTCCTGAAAACTAGCCTCACATTCCTCTGTCCATATGAACTTGGTATCTTTCTTCAACAACTCAGTCATAGGCTTTGCAATCTTTGAGAAATTCTCAATAAATCTCCGGTAGTATCCTGCGAGTCCAAGAAAACTCCGAATCTCTCCAACTGTTGTTGGGGCTTCCCACTTGGTCACGGTTTCAAATTTAGCGAGATCTACTGCTATACCTTCTCCAGATATAACATGTCCGAGGAATCCTACTTCCTTCAACCAAAACTCACATTTGTTGAACTTGACATATAATTGATGTTCTTCGAGCTTTCCAAGTACCAAACGCAAATGCTCCTTATTCCTCTTCATTCTTTGAATAAACCAGGATATCATCAATGAACACTACGACGAACTTATCCAAAAACTCCATAAACACTTTGTTCATCATGTTCATAAAATAGGCAGGTGCGTTAGTCAGACCAAATGACATAACGGTATACTCGTACAGCCCATACCTGGTGGTAAAAGCTGTCTTAGGAATATCCTGTTCTCGAATCTTCAACTGGTGGTATCCTGATCGCAGATCGATCTTGGAAAATACCTTAGCTCCTTGCAATCGATCAAACAGATCGTTGATCATTGGTAGAGGGTACTTGTTCTTGATCATTACTTCATTCAATCCTCGGTAATCAACAACCATCCTTAACGATCCATCCTTCTTCTCCACTAGAAGTACTGGCGATCCCCAAGGTGAAGAACTTGGGCGAATATATCCTTTATCCAGTAACTCCTTAATCTGCTTCTTAATTTCCACCAAATCCTTTGCTGGCATCCTATATGGTCTCTTTGATATTGGCCCTGTGCCTGGCAATAGCTCAATTAAAAACTCAATATCTCTATCCGGTGGCATGCCTGGCAACTCCTCTGGAAATACATCAGGAAAATCCCTTACCACTGGTACTTCCTCCTGCACAACTCCTGTTAGGCAATTTACTTGAGTCCTCTTTGGCACATGCCGGGATACATACTTGATCCTTCTCCCTTCTGGGGTGGTAAGCAAAATTGACTTACTAGCACATTCAATATTCCCTTCATACTTTGATAACCAATCCATGCCTAATATCACATCCAATCCTTGAGATTCCAATACTATTAGGTTTGAGGGAAAAACATAGTTACCAATCCTTAATGGTAACCGATCACACCATAGACTAGCCACATACTCTGCTCCGGGCGAGGTTACTAACATGGGTGACCTAAGGGCTTGGGTTGGTAGGTTATACTTATCCACAAATCCCCTTGAGATGTATGAATGCGATGCGCCAGTATCAAAAAGAACGAGTGCAGTAAATGACTTAACCAAAAACTTACCTATTACTGCATCAGGCTGAGCTTCAACCTCCTCCACGCTAACGTGGTTCACCTGTCCCCTGTTGAAAGGGTTCGGCTTCTTCCCAGAACTTCCATTGCTATTTCCATTTTGTAATTCAGGACATTCATTGGCATAATGTCCTGTCTTCGAACACTTAAAGCAAGTGACTTGGCTTAGGTCCTTCTTGGCTGGGGTTGAGGGGTTGGTGCGGTTCTGGCCATTGCTTCCTCCATTGCCATTACCATTCTTGGTGCCATTGTGATTGTGCGAGCTACCTCTCCATGGGTATGCTGAAAATGTCCTCCCGGTCTAGGGGTAAAACGTGGCTTCTGCTGAGCTCCTGAATTATACTTTCCTTGTCCATACTTCCTCTTGCGATTCTCAATCTGCTGGTGCTTCCCTTTAATCATAAGAGCACGATCTACCAACTCCTGGTAGTTGTTGAAGGTTGCTACCATCAACTGCATGCTCAACTCATCATTCAGTCCTTCCAGAAACTTCTCCTGCTTAGCTGCATCCGTAGCAACGTCATCTGGGGCATAACGTGCTAACTTACTAAATTCCTCCACATACTGGCCAACTGTCCTTCCTCCTTGGCGCAAGTTGCGAAACTCACGCTTCTTCATGGCCATAGCTCCTGCTGAAACATGTGCAGTACGAAAAGCCTGCTGAAACTGGTCCCATGTGACAGTGTCGACAGGGAAAGTGGCTGTGAAATTCTCCCACCATGATGCTGCGGGTCCTTCTAGCTGATGTGCGGCAAACTTCACCTTCTCCGCATCTGTGCATCCTGCTGTGGTCAACTCCCTAGCTGTCTTGCGGAGCCAATCATCTGCTGCTATCGGCTCGGTGCTACTGGAAAACACCGGCGGATTCAGCCTAAGAAAACGGGCTAAGTGATCAACAGGTGGGGGTGGTGGTGGTGGGTTGTTGTTGTTGTTCCCCTGATTCTGGTTCTGGACTAGCAACTGCATCAGTGTGTTTTGCTGCTGGATCAACTGGGTGAGTTCCGGGGGAAAGGTAAATCCGGGGTCACGTCTCGGAGGCATCTAAGGGTTTAGAAAAGATGAGATATAAGAATAGAGGGGGTCTAAAGAGAAAACACTACCCATATGCACATGAGTCAAAAGCAAACAATTCACTTCATTCAATCAAACAAGGCATACAATCGATCTAACTATCGCAAAAGTGCTCGGACTACTATATTTACATGGTGGACTACTACTACTGATGAGGTGGTCTATTAGAAATATTCTACGGTCGTACACTCCATAATATCTGCTCCTGCTTCATCAACATAGTCATCATTGCTACTATCTGCTTCCGAGTCGGTGCCGTCGATGATGATGTAGTCTTCCGGGCTAATCTCCTTGGGTTCTTCGTCTTCATCTACTGGCGTAGAGCCTCCCATAAATATTCCAATCTTCTTTGTTAGGTCGGCATTCTTATCCACCAATACTTCAGTTTCCTCTTCATAATCCTCACGTGTAGCCTTGAGTTCTTCCTCCAGTTCCTTGATTCTAGTCCTAGCCTTCTTCAGATCTATCATGTCGGCGCACATCTGGTTCTCCTGTCGTCGAATGTGCTGGTTTAACTCCTGGATAAAAGCTGCAATTGATCTATCCTTCCTGGTGCTGATCATCTCCCAGTGTTCATCTCGGCGCCCACAAATCTGGTAGATAGTATCCTTGCGGTAGACTTCTCCAATGCGTCCCATGGCGATGTGAGCTGCCATGCTCTTTCCTAGACTCCAAGTTTGTGCATCGAAAGAAAATTCTATGGGCTCAGTGACTGGCATGAACGTCCTTCCTGGAACTTGAACTTGAATCATCCAGCGCTCTTCTTCAGGTAAAGTGGCGTTGTAGGTTCCCGTGAAGCTTGGTACCCCTATGTTCAGGTATCTAGTGACTTCCTTCAAGTGTCGTCCAAAGGGTGTATCTTCATCCGGTTGTGTGAACTTGTTCCTTGCATCCGCCATCCTAAAGAGTAGAAAAGATGAGAAGTCAGAAGAGAAGAGAGTGATCTAGGTCTGTAGCTTAGTGGTCGTGTCCTACAGTCAGCGTGTGCTCTGATACCATCTCTGTAGTGACCAGACCTCAAACAGTCTGATCTCTGTGCTCCGGTGTCATCCCTGGATCAGTAATGCTGACACCACACAGTACTCGGAGGATTTATAGCAGAGTAGCAATCACACACTTATTACATCGAGTGTCTCAAAAGAGAACTTATTACAATAAGTATGACTTAAGGCCATCTAATAACGATAACAGCGGAAGGCTTGGAAGATAAGTGAGTCCATCAACTCCAACGGCATCACTGAGTATAGAACCACGACCTAAAAACTCCTTAATCGTCGTCTGAAAAGTCTGCAACATTAACGTTGCAGCCCGAAAATGGGTCAGCACATGGAATATGCTGGCAAGGTAACACATAGAGAGTAATGGAATGAAATAGCTATACTATATGCATATTTGGCTGGTGGAAAGCTCTATGGTTACAGTTTTGCGTAAAGCAAATTTTTCCCTACTTCAAAGGAATAAAATTTAATTACTATCATGGTGGTTGTTAAACATTGAGAATGGTTGACAGCATTCTCAATCCCAATTAAATATCATCATTAAACATAACCCAACAAAATTAATTTAGAGTAACATGTTGAGATTCACATGAAAATCCAAGTACTAGATACTCCAGATGTCCATAACCGGGGACACGGCTAACCATGATTAGTTTATTACACTCTGCAGAGGTTTGCGCACTTTTCCCCACTAGACTCGATCGCCTCTGTTTGGTTTCTCGCACTACATGGTGTTTGAGAAGACGGATGACCGAGACATAGTCTTTCAGAAGCGCTAGCACCTTACGATCGGGTAGACCGTACCACCTACATCCCCTACATCTACTAGTCTACCACTATAAGAGTTCGCACGACTTAGTCAACTATGCTAGAGCCCATAATAGCTTGTGGCTGCACACGGAAGTTTCTAGTATGAATAGTCTCATGATCCCTTTGAGCCTGGGTGGCGGTCCAAAAGAGAACAGGCAAGTCCTGGAATACCCGGGTGCCTCAATCCACCCAGATGTGTGTTTAATTTGCCACCTTAGATAAACCATTAATTAGCAATCTCACATCTGTCATGGATTTCACTCACCCAATCCACGTCTACTAGCATAGCATGGCATAGTAAGCAAACGTAGAAGTAACTCCCAAAGGTTTGATAATAAACAGGTAATAGGTACTACCTCATCTACTTCCCATCCCACAATTTAATTAGATCCTAATCATGCAATGTGTGAGGATTGATCTAATGCAATAAAACTGGGTAGTAGAAAAGGTATGATCAAAGTGTTACTTGCCTTGCTGAGGATCCGCGAAACCTAACGATTCGAAGTAACAGGCGGCACACTCCGGGTATTCTATCGCAGACAAACAAACAAGCATACAGTAAGTACTTATCTAATGCACAAGTAAAACTCAAATAAGAGATCTAACCAGAAAGTTCAACTTAAGAACTCCGGTTGGCAAAAAGAATCAAATCGAATGAAGCAACGAAAGACGAACGGCGAAAGAAAACAACTTCGTTCTAGTAATCTAGATCTAGGGAAAATTTTACAGTAGCAAAAACTTGTTTAAGTTGGTTAAATGGATAGAGGGTTTTAGAGACGAATCCGTAGGCGCTTGAATCGCCTGATTCCGATAAACGAGCGAAAAGTTAAACTAAAACAAAAATCGGATCAGGAACCGCGATCAGAAAAATCGCGGATTTAATCCGAGAAAAAGAAAAACGACGAACGCCGGTATTTTTTTTCTCTTTTTTTTCGGCACGGAAAACGAGGCGCGACGAACCTCGGCGGCGGGATCCGGCGGCGGAGGCGGATCGAGGCGGGGCTGATGGGCTGGGGCGGCTCGGGGCGGCGCTATTTAAAGGCTGCCCCCAGGCGGTGTCCCGCTCGGGTACGGCCCGAAGTCGGTTCGTTTTTTTTAATTATTCCGCTCGGAAGAAAAATAAAAAGAAATACCAAACGGACTCCAAAAATTCCGGAATAAATTTTCACGGGCTTCTAAAATCAAGCCGCACAAGGTGAACATTTATTTGGGCCCTAAATGCAATTTTGAAAAACGCACTTTTTTCCTAAATTCAAATAAAACACCGAAAAACTCCGAAATAAAATCTTATTTGATTTTATTATTAAATCCTCAATATTTCTTTATTTTGGGAAAGTCATTTTATTCCCTCTCTCATATTTTTGTAATAGAAATAATTGATGATAAAATAAATAAAATCAAATGATCCTATTCTCAAAATTTGAGAGAACTCAAATATGAAAATAACGAAATCCCCAACTCTCTCCGTGGGTCATTGAGTTGCGTAGAATTTCTAGGATCAACCAAAATGCAAAATAAAATATGATATGCATTGATGATCTAATGTATAACATTCCAAATTGGAAATTTGGTATGTTACATCTAAAGATTGCTTCCTGATGATAAATTCCTGACATGCTGTTAATTTCACTAAGTCTGAAACCTGTTATCATTTGCACTTTTGCCATGCTTGTTTGAACCTGTTAATGGATGAATTAGCCGTAGCTCAGTGTTCATATTTTGTCAAGCATCATGAGTGGATCCGTTCCGTGTATTTTGTTGCCATGTTTGAGTGCTGTAGCATATTTATCTTGATGCATTTAGAAGGCTACCTGCTATTTATCACAGACCAGTGCCATATTTGTTTTGCTTGCCATTTCCAAACCGTGCATCCGATTCCGGTGATCTTTATATCGATTTCAACCGAAATCAACTCACCTTTCCAGTGGCACTCTTGGATTTCCAAGTTGAGGCCAGGTTCAATCTTTCCTTCCCAAATCATGCATATGCACCGCATACCGCATCCCGCATATCATGCCATGTTCATGTGTTGGTTGTTTACTATGTGGTGTGCTTCTTTCCGTTGTTGCTTCTCGGGTTGGTTCCGATAATGTCGCGTTTGTGAGGACCCATTTGACTACATCTATTTGTCTTCTTCATGGACTCGTTCTTCTTCCTTGCGGGATCTCAGGTAAGATGACCATACCCTCGAAATCACTTTTATCTTTGCTTGCTAGTTTCTCGCTCTTTTGCTATGCCTATGCTGCGATACCTACCACTTGCTTATCATGCCTCCCATATTGTTAAACCAAGCCTCTAACCCACCTTGTCCTAGCAAACCGTTGTTTGGCTATGTTACTGCTTTGTTCAACCCCTCTTATAGCGTTGTTAGTTGCAGGTGAAGATTGGAGTTTGTTCCTTGTTGGAACATGGATATTTGTTGGGATGTCACAATATCTCTTATTTAATTAATGCATCTATATACTTGGTAAAGGGTGGAAGGCTCGGCCTTATGCCTGGTGTTTTGTTCCACTCTTGCCGCCCTAGTTTCCATCATATCGGTGTTATGTTCCCGGATCTTGCGTTCCTTACACGGTTGGGTTATAATGGGAACCCCTTGACAGTTCGCCTTGAATAAAACTCCTCCAGCAAGGCCCAACCTTGGTTTTACCATTCGCCACCTAGCCTTTTTTCCCTTGGGTTAGGCCAGCCCAAGGGTCATCTTTACTTTAACCCCCCGGGCCAGTGCTTGTCTAAGTGTTGGTCCGAAACAGAGCCACTTGCGGCACCACCTTGGGGAAACTTGAGGGCTGGTTTTAGCTGTACGTAGTGTTCATCCGGTGTTTCCCTGAGAACGAGATATGTGCAGCTCCCATCAGGATGTCGGCGCATCGGGCTGTCTTGCTGGACTTGTTTTACCATTGTCGAGGATGTCTTGTAACCGGGATGCCGAGCCTGATCGGATTGTCTTGGGAGAAGGAATATCCTTCGTTGACCATGAGAGCTTGTTATGGGCTAAGTTGGGACACCCCTGCAGGGATTGAACTTTCGAAAGCCGTGCCCGCGGTTATGGGCAGATGGGAATTTGTTAATGTCCGGTTGTAGAAAACCTAAAGTTGATCTTAATTAAAATGCATCAACCGCGTGTGTAACCGTGATGGTCTCTTCTCGGCGGAGTTCGGGAAGTGAACACGGTGTTGGAGTTATGCTTGACATAGGTTGTTCTAGGATCACTTCTTGATCATAGTTGTTCGACCGTGCTTTTGGCTTCTCTTCTCGCTATCATTTGCGTATGTTAGCCACCAAATATGCTAGTCACTTGCTGCAGCTCCACTTCATACCTTTACCTTACCCATAAGCTTAAATAGTCTTGATCGCGAGGGTGTGAGATTGCTGAGTCCACGTGACTCACAGATACTTCCAAAACCAGTTTGCAGGTGCCGATGTTACCGAGCAGGTGACGCAACCAAGCTCAAGGAAGAGCTCGATGAAGTTCGTGTTCATTATGTTGTTCCGTTCCCAGTTGATCAGTAGTGGAGCCCAGTTGGGACGATCGGGGATCTGTGTAGCATTTGGGGTAGTCTTCTTTTATTTTGGTTCCGTAGTCGGACCTTGATTGTATCTGGATGACGTACTGCTTTATTCTTGTATTGTGTGAAGTGGCGATTGTAAGCTAACTATGTATCTCTTTCCCTTATGTATTACATGGGTTGTGTGAAGATTACCTCACTCGCGACATTGCTTTCAATGCGGTTATGCCTCTAAGTCGTGCTTCGACATGTGGGAGATATAGCCACATCGAGGGCATTACAGATTACTAGGATATGGCCTAGGATTAAAATTCCCTCTATACGCGTTGTTACCAAAATTATTCCTACCAACAAAATTCACATCCATAGATTCATTGTTATTCTCAATCAAAGTAGACAAAGGCATATCATTAGGATTAGAAGAAACACTCTTAGTAGCAAATAATTTCATAAGTTCATCCATCTTTCCACTCAAAACATTGATTTCTTCTATCGCATGCACTTTTTTATTAGAAGATCTTTCAGTATGCCATTGAGAATAATTAACCATAATATTATCTAGGAGTTTAGTAGCATCTCCTAAAGTGATTTCCATAAAAGTGCCTCCCGCGGACGAATCTAAAAGATTTCTAGAAGCAAAGTTCAATCCAGCATAAAAATTGTGTATAATCATCCACAAATTCAAACCATGAGTAGAGCAATTACGTATCATTAATTTCATTCTCTCCCAAGCGTGTGCAACATGTTCATGATCAAGTTGCTTAAAGTTCATAATATCGTTTCTAAGAGAGATGATCTGAGCGGGAGGGAAATACTTAGAGATAAAAGCATCTTTGCACTTGTTCCAAGAATCAATACTATTTTTAGGCAAAGACGAAAACCAAGCATTAGCACGATCTCTAAGCGAGAAAGGAAATAGCTTCAATTTAACGACATCATTATTGACATCATTTTTCTTTTGCATATCACATAAATCAACAAAGCTATTCAGATGAGTAGCGGCATCTTCACTAGGAAGGCCGGCGAATTGATCTTTCATAACAAGATTTAACAAAGCAGTATTAATTTCACAAGATTCAGCATCGGTAAGAGGAGCAATCGGAGTGCTAATAAAATCATTGTTGTTGGTATTGGTGAAGTCACACAATTTAGTATTATCTTGAGCCATCGCGACAAACAAGCAAACTAGCACACAAGCAAACAAGAGCAAACGGGCAAAAGAGGCAAATAGAGAGGGAGGATAGAGAGAGAGAGGGCAAATAAAACGGCAAGGGTGAAGTGGGGGAGAGGAAAACGAGAGGCAAATGGCAAATAATGTAATGCGAGAGATAGGGATTGTGATGGGTACTTGGTATGTTGACTTTTTGCGTAGACTCCTTGGCAACGGCGCTAGAAATCCTTCTTGCTACGTCTTGAGCTTGCGTTGTTTTTCCCCGAAGAGGAAGGGATGATGCAGCAGAGTAGCATAAGTATTTCCCTTAGTTTTTGAGAACCAAGGTATCAATCCAGTAGGAGGCCACGCTCAAGTCCCTCGTACCTGCACAAAACAATAGCTACTCGCAACCAACGCGATTAGGGGTTGTCAATCCCTTCACGGTCACTTACGAGAGTGAGATCTGATAGATATAATATTTTTGGTATTTTTGGTATAAAGATGCAAAGTAAAAAGTAAAAGCAAAGTAAAAAGCAAAGCAAGATTAAAGTGATGGAGATTGATATGATGTGAATAGACCCAGGGGCCATAGGTTTCACTAGTGGCTTCTCTCAAGAGCATAAGTATTCTACGGTGGGTGAACAAATTACTGTTGAGCAATTGACAGAATTGAGCATAGTTATGAGAATATCTAGGCATGATCATGTATATAGGCATCACGTCCATGACAAGTAGACCGAAACGATTCTGCATCTACTACTATTACTCCACTCATCGACCGCTATCCATCATGCATCTAGAGTATTAAGTTAAAAATAGAGTAATGCCTTAAGCAAGATGACATGATGTAGAGAGATAAATTCATGCAATATGAAATAAACCCCATCTTGTTATCCTCGATGGAAACGATGCAATATGTGCCTTGCTGCCCCTTCTATCACTGGGAAAGGACACCGCAAGATCGAACCCAAAGCTAAACACTTCTCCCATGGCAAGAACTACCAATCTAGTTGCCCAAACCAAATGGATAATTCGAAGAGACTTGCAAAGATAACCAATCATACATAAAAGAATTCAGAGAAGATTCAAATATTATTCATAGATAGACTTGATCATAAACCCACAATTCATCGGTCTCAACAAACACACCGCAAAAAGAAGATTACATCGAATAGATCTCCACAAGAGAGGGGGAGAACTTTGTATTGAGATTCAAAGAGAGAGAAGAAGCCATCTAGCTACTAACTATGGACCCGAAGGTCTGAGGTAAACTACTCACACTTCATCGGAGAGGCTATGATGATGTAGAAGCCCTCCGTGATGACGGCCCTCTTCCGGAGGAGCTCCGGAACAGGCCCCAAGATGGGATCTCGTGGATACAGAAAGTTGCAGCGGTGGAATTAGGTTTTTGGCTCCTGTTCTGATCGTTTGGGGGTACGTATGTATATATAGGAGGAAGGAGTACGTCGGTGGAGCACCGAGGGGCCCACGAGGCAGGGGGGCACGCCCTAGGGGGGGGGCGCCCCCACCCTCGTGACCTCCTCTTTGACTCCTTGGAGTAGGGTCCAAGTCTCCTGGATCAGGTTCGGTGAGAAAATCACGTTCCCGAAGGTTTTATTCCATTTGGACTCCGTTTGATATTCTGTTTCTCCGAAACACTGAAATAGGCAAAAAACAACAATTCTGGGCTGGGCCTCCGGTTAATAGGTTAGTCCCAAAAATAATATAAAAGTGGAAAATAAAGCCCAATATAGTCCAAAACAGTAGATAATATAGCATGGAGCAATCAAAAATTATAGATACGTTGGAGACGTATCATCGACGTATAGGCTGTTTTCGGAGATGCTGCGGCGACAACGGACAAGGCAGGTCGGCGAGAGCATTGCGGGCCACCAGCATAGTACGGTGTTCTGGAAGCAGCTATGGCAGATCCGCTGCCCCGCCCGCGTGCACCACTTCCTGTGGAGAATGGCACATAACAGTCACCCTCTGCTGCGCAATGTTCAGCGACTCGGAGTGGAACTTGATACATCGTGCGTCCTGTGCGGCCGGCTTCCCGAGGATGGTGGACACCTTTTCCTGCGCTATAAGGAGGTGAGGAAAGCATGGTGTGCGTGCGTACTAGAGAACGTCGGGAGGGCACTCCTGCTGGCGCAAACACCCATCGAAATGCTCGCCACAATTCTGAAATAGCCTGAAGATATGCTGCTAAGAGTGGTTAGCCTGCTTTGGTCTTGGTGGACGGAGAGGAATAAAGCAAATCACAAACAGCAACGCTTCTCTGTGGATGCTTTCAGTGCAAAAGTAGGGCATAATGTGGCTGAATGGAAGGAGTTTCTGGGACGCAAGGACAAGGCTATACCCAAACCAACAGTACACTGGGAACCTCCCCCTATGGACGTCACTAAGATAAATTTTGATGCCTCATTCCATGCGGCCACATGGATGGGAGGGTGGGGCATCCTCGCCAGAAATGCATGGGGGGAAGTGATTATGGCTGCGGCGGGCTCTCTCCAGCACATGTAGGATGCCATGCAAGCTGAAGCGTGCACTTTTCTGAAGGCCACCCACCTAGCGGAGCAGCTTGGGATGGGCCGAGTGATTTTTCAGACTGATTGCCTGCCCTTACAACAAGCGATGTCCTCATCTTCTGTGGATAGAAGCTCTATTGGGGTTCTGATCCGGGAGGCCAAGTTCCAACTACAGATAGGTTTCATAGAGGCTAAGTTAGTCCACCAACCTCGTAATTGTAATCACCCAGCGCATGTGCTGGCTGCCTATGACTGTCAGAACTTCCCAGATGGCCAATGTGTCTGGCTATCGGGGTTCCCGTTGGATGTAAGCCGTGCTGTGGCCGCCGATTTGGTCAGTCCACCGTGATCTTGGAATGCAAGGTGTTCCATCAAAAAAAGATGGCACACATGGACTAGCCCTAGGTATTAAATGTCAGCAGATGTGAGATTAGGAAGGTTTTTTATTATGTGAGGGAGCAACCAAAAGGAAAGAGTCAATTATATTCATTTTATTATGAGACGGAGCAAGCAGAAAAAGGAAAGAGCCAATCCTAATCAATAATCATGACAAAAGCGGCGGGCTGGCCTTTTTCTAAGGCAAGCGATCGGCTGCCTGGGGGTTGCTTGACAAGAGTGGTCATATGGGCCGGATAATTTGAGGCCCAAGCAAGCACAACGTACGCCGAGTGCCCAGGTCGTTGGCTCATGTTGCAGTGTTTAGTCCCACCTCACATCTCGAGCAGCACCGTGGTGGGCAGAAGGCTATAAATAGAGGAGTGGCTGCAGTTTCAACTAAAATCCCTCATACAGCGGAGCTAGTTTCGGTTTAACCAAAAACCGTCGGTTTCTAACCGAAAAAACCGAAGGGTATATGGTTTTGAAAATCAAAAACTGAAACTGAAACCAAAAACTGAAAAAAAACCGAAATTCGGTTCGGTTTTATTTTTTTTGGTTTGGTTTTAGGTTTTTGGTTCGGTTTTGCACACCCTGATGCACAACCCCGATGACAAGCCAAGCAATTGTTTCATACTTTTGATGTTCTCAAACTTTTTCAATCTTCACGCAATATATGAGCGTGAGCCATGGATATAGCACTATATGTGGAATAGAATGGTGGTTGTGGAGAAGACAAAAAGGAGAAGATAGTCTCACATCAACTAGGCGTATCAATGGGCTATGGAGATGCCCATCAATAGATATCAATGTGAGTGAGTAGGGATTGCCATGCAACAGATGCACTAGAGCTATAAGTGTATGAAAGCTCATCAAAAGAACTAAGTGGGTGTGCATCCAACTTGCTTGCTCATGAAGACCTACATTGTCCCTTCTCTCTTTTTCTCTCATTTTACATTGTCCCTTCTCTCTTTTTCTCTCATTTTTTTATTTGGGCCTTCTTTCTCTTTTTGGCCTCTTTTTTTTTCTTTTTTGTCCGGAGTCTCATCCCGACTTGTGGGGGAATCATAGTCTCCATCATCCTTTCCTCACTGGGACAATGCTCTAATAATGATGATCATCACACTTTAATTTACTTACAACTCAAGAATTACAACTCAATACTTAGAACAAAATATGACTCTATGTGAATGCCTCCGGCGGTGTACCGGGATGTGCAATGATGCATGAGTGACATGTATGAAGAATTATGAACGGTGGCTTTGCCACAAATACGATGTCAACTACATGATCATGCAAGCAATATGACAATGATGAAGCGTGTCATAATAACGAAACGGTGGAAAGTTGCATGGAAATATATCTCGGAATAGCTATGGAAATGCCATAATAGGTAGGTATGGTGGCTGTTTTGAGGAAGGTATATGGTGGGTTTATGGTACTGGCGAAAGTTGCGCGATACTAGAGAGGCTAGCAATGGTGGAAGGGTGAGAGTGCGTATAATCCATGGACTCAACATTAGTCATAAAGAACTACATACTTATTGCAAAAATCTATTAGTTATCGAAACAAAGTATTACGCGCATGCTCCTAGGGGGATAGATTGGTAGGAAAAGACCATCGCTCGTCCCCGACCGCCACTCATAAGGAAGACAATCACTAAATAAATCATGCTCCGACTTCATCACATAAAGGTTCACCATACATGCATGCTACGGGAATCACAAACTTCAACACAAGTATTTCTCAAATTCACAACTACTCAACTAGCATGACTCTAATATCACCATCTCCATATCTCAAAACAATTATCAAGTATCAAACTTCTCTTAGTATTCAATGCACTTCTATGAAAGTTTTCATATTATTCCTAAAAGCAAATTTCCATGTTGTTCTAAAGGAATCTCAAAATAATATAAGTGAAGCATGAGAGATCAATTATTTCTATAAAATAAAACCACCGCCATGCTCTAAAAGATATAAGTGAAGCACTAGAGCAAAAACTATATAGCTCAGAAGATATAAGTGAAGCACATAGAGTATTCTAATAAATTTCAAATCATGTGAGTCTCTCTCAAAAGGTGTTGATAATCCCCAAGTGCAGGGAATCATCGTAGCAATTTCCAAAGGTGGAAGTGATAAGTATGGAGTGTCGAACCCACAAGGAGCTGAAGGTAAGATCAATATTCTCTCAAGCCCTATTTGCCATTGAGGGAGTCCTGGATTAGGGGGTATCCGGACAGCCGGACTATATCCTTTGGCCGGACTATTGGACTATGAAGATACAAGATTGAAGACTTCGTCCCGTGTCCGGATGGGACTCTCCTTGGCGTGGAAGGCAAGCTTGGCAATACGGATATATAGATCTCCTTCCTTGTAACCGACTATGTGTAACCCTAGCCCCCTCCGGTGTCTATATAAACTGGAGGGTTTAGTCCGTAGGACCAATAACAACAATCATACCATAGGCTAGCTTCTAGGGTTTAGCCTCTTCGATCTCGTGGTAGATCAACTCTTGTAATACTCATATCATCAAGATCAATCAAGCAGGAGTAGGGTTTTACCTCCATCGAGAGGGCCCGAACCTGGGTAAAAACATCGTGTCCCCCGTCTCCTGTTACCATCCGCCTAGACGCACAGTTCGGGACCCCCTACCCGAGATCTGCCGGTTTTGACACCGACATTGGTGCTTTCATTGAGAGTTCCTTTGTGTCGTCATCGTTAGGCTGTATGGCTCCTTCAATCATCGATAGCGATGCAGTCCGGGGTGAGACTTTCCTCCTCGGACAGATCTTTGTATCCGGCGGCTCCACCCTGCGGGCCAACTCGCTTGGCCATCTGGAGCAGATCGAGAGTTACGCCCCTGGCCACCAGGTCAGGTTTGGAAGCTTAAACTACACGGTCGACATCCACGGAGACTTGATCTTCGACGGATTTGAGCCCTTGCCGAGTGCGCCGCACAGTCACGATGAGCATGATTTAGCTCTACCATCGGACAGTGTTCGGGAGATCGCACCGGCGACCGCTCCGACCCTCAATTCGGAGCTAGTTGCGCCATCCAAGGATGGGTGGATAGACCCCGCCACGGAGGCCGCATCTTCAGCGGCGATCGAGGCAAATACCGACCTTACCCTTCACGGGAGCCGTGATGCCGAACTGCCGGATTCTTCCCCGGCCACGGACTCCGAACCGCCTGCGCCCGTGCCTATTGAATCCAACTGGGCGCCGATCATGGAGTTCACCTCCGCGGATATCTTTCAGCACTCACCCTTTGGTGACATACTGAACTCATTAAGGTCTCTCTCCTTGTCAGGAGAGTCCTGGCCGAACTATGATCGGCCAGATCGGGATGCGGACGACGAAGAAATTCGCCACCCGCCCACCACCCACTTAGTAGCCACTGTCGACGATTTGACCGACATGCTCGCCTTCGACTCCGAAGACATCGACGGTATGGACGACGATGCAGGAGACGAACAGGAGCCACTGCCCACAGGGCACTGGACGCCCACTTCATCATATGATGTATACATGGTGGACACACCCAAAGAAAACGACGACGAGGAACGGAAGGATGCAGCGAAGGATCGTTCCCTCGAGAAGCAGTCAAAGCGGCGGCGTAAGCGCCGCTCCAAATCCCGCCTCGATAGAAACAACGATCATATAGACCCAACAATAGAGCAGGGTGAGCCAGCGGACGACAAACACGGCATAGAACCACCGTCCGACCACGGCAACACGGAGAATCAAACCGAACAACCCGACTCCGGCGACGATAACAGTCCGGATGACATCACACCGTACAGGCACCCGAAGCAACAGAATACCCATCAAAGGCTTGTTACCACTGCGAGGAGTCTGAAAAAGCAGAAGCAAATGCTCAGGGCTGCACAAGACACACTCAAAATTAGATGGAGTGAGGTACTCAACACTGCAGCAAAGTACGACGGTAGTCGCCACACAAAGAGCTACCCGAAGCGAAAGCTGCTACCTGAATTCGATGAGGAGGCCTTAGATACCCCGCAATAAAAAAACAAAACAGCCATCCGGTCGGATAGACGACCTCGTGGCCAACATAGAGTGGCAAACGACGCCGCACACAAGCCAGTACGCGATCCACGTGAGGGCTCGCATCAAAAGGACGGCGCTACCAGATCCATCTACGGGCCAAGCAAGCGTGCTCCAGCATGCAATGCAACACAACAAAAATCCGAACACCACGGTACACCCAAATACAGGGGTGCCGCACACCCCTATGTTTCACCGATGAGGTGCTGGACCATGGATTTCCAGAGGGATTCAAACCGGTAAACATAGAGGCGTACGACGGAACGACAGACCCTGGGGTCTGGATTGAGGACTACATCCTCCATATCCACATGGCTCGAGGAGACGATCTCCACGCTATCAAGTACTTACCCCTCAAGCTCAAAGGGCCATCTCGGCACTGGCTTAAAAGCCTCCCCGAAAACTCCATTGGAAGCTGGGAAGAGCTCGAAGACGCTTTTTGGGCAAATTTTCAAGGGACCTATGTCCGACCACCGGATGTAGACGATTTAAGTCATATAACTCAACAGCCCAGAGAGTCAGCCCGAAAGCTTTGGAACAAGTTTCTCACTAAAAAGAACCAAATAGTCGACTGTCCGGATGCCGAAGCCTTTGCAGCTTTCAAGCACAGCGTCCGAGACGAATGGCTTGCCAGACACCTCGGCCAAGAAAAGCCGAGAACAATGGCAGCATTAACAAGCCTCATGACCCGCTTTTGCGCGGGCGAGGACAACTAGTTAGCCCGATGCAGCACCAGCGACCCAAGTACATCCGAAGTCAGGGACGGAAATGGGAAGCCACGACGCAGCAAAAACAAGCGCTGGAATAAAGAAGACAGCCCGAAGAGCACGGCGGTAAACGCCGGATTCAGAAGCTCTCGGCCAGGTCAGCAAAAGCTGCCCTCCAAAGGCAACAGAGATGAAATGTCCAGCCTGAACAAGATTCTGGACAAACTATGTCAGATCCACAACACCCCCGATAAACCTGCAAATCATACCCATAGAGAATGTTGGGTCTTCAAGCAGTCTGGCAAACTCAATGCCGAACACAAGGGGCAGGATACACCATGCGAAGACGAGGACGAGCCTCGCAAGCAAAGCACTGGGGAACAGAAGAAATTCCCACCAGAAGTCAAAATAGTAAATGTGTTACACGTGATGAAGGGGAGAAACAAAGCGGCACTCCTAGAGACACATGCCCCAGGGCCTATCACCGCGGAGTTCTGCCACTGGTCGTCCAAACTGATCACCTTTGACCATCGGGATTACTCGGCAAGTATCCAGCATGCAGGATTGACTGCCTTGGTGTTAGACCCGATAATTGACGGATACCACTTCACACGAGTCCTGATGGACGGCGGTAGTAGTTTAAACCTGATATATCAGGACACAGTCCGCAAAATAGGGATAGACCCAACAAAAATCAGCCATAGCAATACTACCTTTAAAGGAGTAACGCCAGGCCCAGAAGCCCATTGTACGGGCTCCCTGCTACTAGAGGTTATATTCGGCTCTCCCGATAACTTCCGCAGCGAAAAGTTAACCTTCCACATCGCTCCGTTCCAAAGTGGCTATCAAGCACTACTCGGACGCGAAGCTTTCGCTCGCTTTAACACAATACCGCATTAAGCCTCCCTCATGCTTAAGATGCCCGGTCCACGTGGCATCATTACAGTAAATGGAAATATCGAGCGCTCCTTGCGCGCGGAAGACCATGCGGCTGCCTTGGCAACCGCACACTAAACGGCCTCACCAACTAGAGCATCTGACAGGTCGTTAAGACCATGGACCCGATTAGACGAGTCCGGTGTAGCTATATATAATTGATACAGGTTTGATGGCTATACCCCTATAACAATACAAGGGGCTCAACGCGCGTAAACAAGTGGCAATTAGGCTCAACTTTACTCATCTTGGACTGTACATGGTTTATTTAGTATAACCTACCTTTTGCATGACAACTTTTGAACTAAGTTCCTCTGTTTTTCAGATGACCATCGTGCTACACCCATCCAGGATACGGCACAATGGAGACACAGGCGCAGACGTGCAGTAGGGACCTGTTCCAAGGATTCTTTTTAGATTAAGACCCTGTGTAAACCTTTTTTACTGTCTCTTGTTGATACACATCCCCCGGATTCTCAGTACAATTGAGAAGGATGCTGACGTATTGGCATGTGGCCACGTCAGAATATTGCACGTACCTGGACACCAGGGGCTTATTACAAAGGGCACTATTTAGCCCGGTTTACATCATAAAGACCGAATACCTTAGGGAGTGTTCGGCTTCGCGAGTTTGGCCTTATATGCATCAGCTCCGAATCATGTCTTTGGTCAAATGTTGGGTTTGCCCGTCTCCTGTGTTTTGCTTCCTTACGTTCCGCTCTATCGGCTAAGTCGGCACCAGGAGAACTACCGCGATTGTGCCCTGGTTCATCCGGACGAGCACCTCAGTAGAGAAAGCCGAAAACTGACTGTCATGATATAGCGTGAGACTGGTCAACCACTCGATGACCTAGCGGAATCTTCGGGATTCCTCCACCTTAACAAAGGGCCGTTTCTCGTCCATGCATGTACGCGCCCCGAATTCGGATGAGCGCGGAGCCACCTGGGGCTATATAGTAGCCCCACTGTCAAACTCCTCTGGCTAAGTGAAAGTGTTAAAGCATTATAGTCCGATTGCCTAGTTTGCTGCGCTATCACCTCCTTAATGGACCAAGACGTTGGATCAAGTGTGAACATGCGTCTTCTGCGAGCACCCCCACATTATATGCATGGGGGCTGAAGCCGACGACTGCCATCTTTCAGGTTATATACATATATACAAAAACGGCCGCACATGAGGCATCATAGTACTTTCGGGCAAAAGTATAAATACAGCCTTGATAAACTCAATAAAACATTGTTTTTACAATGGGAATACATGTCACTCAAACATAATATTCTTCGAGCATTGAGCCTCTACCGAACGAGCGCCTTCAAGAACTTCTTCAAAGTAGTGCTCGGCAGCCACTCGGCCTATGGCCGAACCCCGTGCCGCAACAGTGGTGGCATCCATCTCCGCCCAGTATGTTTTGACACGGGCAAGGGCCATCCGCGAGCCTTCTATGCACGCCGACCTCTTTACAGCATCGATGTCTGGCACAGCACCAAGGAATTGTTGCACTAAGCTAAAGTAGCTATTCGGCCTTGGCCCTCTCGGCCACAGATGATCCACAACGGACCTCATGGCAAGTCCGGATAATCTATGGAGCTCGGCCCACTCGGCCATGTGCTCATTCAATAGCAGTGGACGGGCTGGAGCATGAAACTATGACCAAAACAGTTTTTCCACTTCGTGATCTTTCCGATCCTTGAAGTACTCAGCCGCATCAACAACACTTGCAGCCAAATCCACGTAGGCGTCTGCGGAACTCCATAGCCGGTCCAGAGGTGCATACTTCGGATCCCCGAACTTAGTCCGCAATAAGAAGGGCTTCCCAGATACAATATCCGCAGCTTGATGCAGCTCCTCCTTCGTCGCTCTAATTTTGGAGCGAGCTTCCTTGGCAGCCACCCGGGCCTTTTCCAGGTCCGTCGCCTTCGCCCGGTTTTCTTCTTCAAGAAGCTGGTAACGGTCAGCAGCATCTTTTAACTCTACAGCCATCTTGGCTATTTTTTCTTTGCTCTCGCAATGCGCGGCCTGTTTGGCCCTTAACTCTTTGGCCGCCTTTAAAGCGGCCGCATTGCTACTCCTTGCTTGCTCCTTGGCTCGAGCAAGCTCCGCCCAAAGGGTCTCCACGGTGGCAGCTCCATCTGCAGTCACAACATATTAAAGATACTGGCATCATGCTGCTCTTATTATGTGACAATCACCAGAAAAATCACCTACCCTGTGCCTCGTCAAGCCGCTTGTTAACAAGCACGATGTCGGCATCTGCCACATCCAGTTGCCGCCTTAGTTCGGCAAACCCATCAGTCCGGCTAGCCACCGGAGCTTCAACCACCTGCACATAAAGGCGGTCTGGTTATTACCTGGGACTATGATCCTCTGTTTGCCGCCATTTTCGATGACAACCAGAGTCTCAGGGGCTACTATCTACACAGGGCACATCTAAAAATGTGCTGTACTGTCAACAATGTACATCATTTCGTGTACCTCAAAACCCGTCAGTAGACTCATAAAGGCTTCATGCAACCCACTTTCGGCGGATCAAATCCTCTCAATCACCGTACCCATCAATGTGAGGTGCTCTTCTGAGATAGCCGCTTGCTCTAGCAGATCCCTCAGTACGTCCGACCGCACACCAGATCGTGCCGGACTCTTTTGATTGCTCTCTTCAAGAGTCGGATACTGAGGACTTCGGGTGGCCATAGGATTACCTTTTGGCCTTGCCGGATCAGGAGAAACCCTCCGCGACAACACCTCGGGGTCGCCCGCCTCGTGAGGCGGTGTGGCAGGGGGAGGCGTTTCGCTCTCCATCATCTTTGAAAGAAGATCCCCTGAAGACGAGCTCTGCTGAGAAGGGCTAAGATCCGAACTGCAAGATAAATGCTTCGATTATTTTCCTCAGAAGTAAAGCGAGATATTTTCATTATTAAGTACCCTTTTACTTATAGCTTGGTGGAGGGCTGATCCCCTTGAGGGCATAGTGCGGCCAGGGTATCCCCCAGGGCAGGACCCTCGGGCGGAGATTTCTTCCCCCGTTTGGAGACCATTGTCTCTGGGTCCTCAGAGGCGGTTCTCTTCCTTCCCTGGGGAGAGGAAGTTTCGGTTCCTCCTCCCCGGCTAACCTCCTTCGCGGAGGCGCTAGTTGTTGGGGATCGTAGCAGAAATTTAAAATTTTCTACTCATCACCAAGATCAATCTATGGTGTAATCTAGCAACGAGGGGAAGGGGAGTGGATCTACATACCCTTGTAGATCGCTAAGCGGAAGCGTTGCAAGAACGCGGATGAAGGAGTTGTACTCGCAGCGATTCAGATCGCGGTTGATTCTGATCTAAGCGCCGAACAACAGCGCCTCCACGTTCAGCCCGGTGACGTCTCCCATGCCTTGATCCAGCAAGGGGGGAAGGAGAGGTTGGGGAAGACTCTGTCCAGCAGCACGACGGCGTGGTGGTGAAGGAGGAGCGTGGGAATCCTGCAGGGCTTCGCCAAGCACCGCGGGAGAGGAGGAGGACTTGGGAGAGGGGGAGGGCTGCGCCAGAACTTGGTTGCGGCTGCCCTCCCAACCCCCACATATATATAGGGGCAAGGGAGAGGGGGGCCGGCCCCCTCAGATCCAATCTGAGGAGGGGGCGTCGGCCAGGGGGGTTGCCTTGCCCCCCAAGGCAAGGGGGGCGCCCCCCTTTAGGGTTCCCCCAAACCGTAGGCGCATGGGCCCTAGGGGGGAGGCGCACAGCCCACTAAGGGGCTGGTCCCTCTCCACACACAGCCCATAGGGCCCTCCGGGGCAGGTGGACCCTCCCGGTGGACCCTCGGAACCCCTTCGGTGGTCCCAGTACAATACCGGTAACCCCCCGAATTATTCCAGTGACCGTATGATGACTTCCCATATATAAATCTTTACCTCCGGACCATTCCGGAACTCCTCGTGACGTCCGTGATCTCATCCGGGACTCCGAACAACATTCGGCAACCACGTACATCTATTCCCTATAACCCTAGCGTCATTGAACCTTAAGTGTGTAGACCCTACGGGCTCGGGAGTCATGCAGACATGGCCGAGACAACTCTCCGGTCAATAACCAACAGTGGGATCTGGATACCCATGTTGGCTCCCACATGCTCCATGATGATCTCATCGAATGAACCACGATGTCAAGGATTCAATCAATCCCGTATACAATTCCCTTTGTTTATCGGTATGATACTTGCCCGAGATTCGATCGTCGGTATCCCGATACCTTCTTCAATCTCATTACCGGCAAGTCTCTTTACTCGTTCCGTAACACATCATCCCGTGATCAACTACTTGGTCACATTGTGCACATTATGATGATGTCCTACCGAGTGGGCCCAGAGTACCTCTCCGTTACACGGAGTGACAAATCCTAGTCTCGATTCGTGCCAACCCAACAGACACTTTCGGAGATACCCGTAGTGCACCTTTATAGCCACCCAGTTACGTTGTGATGTTTGGCACACCCAAAGCACTCCTACGGTATCCGGGAGTTGCACAATCTCATGGTCTAAGGAAATTATACTTGACATTAGAAAAGCTTTAGCATACGAACTACACGATCTTGTGCTAGGCTTAGGATTGGGTCTTGTCCATCACATCATTCTCCTAATGATGTGATCCCGTTATCAACGACATCCAATGTCCATGGTCAGGAAACCGTAACCATCTATTGATCAACGAGCTAGTCAACTAGAGGCTTACTAGGGACATTGTGTTGTCTATGTATCCACACATGTATCTGAGTTTCCTATCAATACAATTCTAGCATGGATATTAAACGATTATCATGAACAAGGAAATATAATAATAACCATTTTATTATTGCCTCTAGGGTATATTTCCAACACTAGCCTCCTTGTTCCCCCCTTTTTCTTCTCCTGAGGGCGCTTGATAAGGCGCGATCTCCACCATCCTGGTGCATGTCAGTCGGTGGAACCTGTCTCACGTAAGAGTACGTGTAAGGTCGGTTAGGGCCGCTTCATCCCATGATGCCGCCGAATCAAGATAAGACTAGTAATGGCAAGTAAATTGACAAAATCGACACCCACAACAACTTGTGTTCTACTCGTGCATAGAAACTACGCATAGACCTTGCTCATGATGCCACTATTGGGGATCGTAGCAGAAATTTAAAATTTTCTACGCATCACCAAGATCAATCTATGGAGTAATCTAGCAACGAGGGGAAGGGGAGTGCATCTACATACCCTTGTAGATCGCTAAGCGGAAGCGTTGCAAGAACGCGGATGAAGGAGTCATACTCGCAGCGATTGAGATCGCAGTTGATTCCGATCTAAGCGCCGAACAACAGCGCCTCCACGTTCAACACACATGCAGCCCGGTGACGTCTCCCATGCCTTGATCCAGCAAGGGGGAAGGAGAGGTTGGGGAAGACTCCGTCCAGCGGCCCGACGGCGTGCTGGTGAAGGAGGAGCGTGGAGATCCTGCACGGCTTCGCCAAGCACCGCGGGAGAGGAGGAGGACCTGGGAGAGGGGGAGGGCTGCGCTAGAACTTGGTTGCGGCTGCCCTCCCAACCCCCACATATATATAGGGGCAAGGGAGAGGGGGGCTGGCCCCCTCAGATCCAATCGAAGGAGGGGGCATTGGCCAGGGGGGTTGCCTTGCCCCCCAAGGCAAGGGGGGCGCCCCCTTTAGGGTTCCCCCAAACCCTAGGCGCATGGGCCCTAGGGGAGGAGGCGCCCAGCCCACTAAGGGGCTGGTCCCTCTCCACACACAGCCCATAGGGCCCTCTGGGGCAGGTGGACCCTCCCGGTGGACCCCCGGAACCCCTTCGATGGTCCCGGTACAATACCGGTAACCCCCCGAATTATTCCGGTGACCGTATGATGACTTCCCATATATAAATCTTTACCTCCGGACCATTCCGGAACTCCTCGTGACGTCCGGGATCTCATCTGGGACTCCGAACAACATTCGGTAACCACGTACATCTATTCCCTATAACCCTAGCGTCATCAAACCTTAAGTGTGTAGACCCTAAGGGCTCGGGAGTCATGCAGACATGGCCAAGACAACTCTCCGGTCAATAAGCAACAGTGGGATCTGGATACCCATGTTGGCTCCCACATGCTCCATGATGATCTCATCGGATGAACCACGATGTCAAGGATTCAATCAATCCCGTATACAATTCCCTTTGCCTATCGGTACGATACTTGCCCGAGATTCGATCGTCGATATCCCGATACCTTGTTCAATCTCGTTACCGGCAAGTCTCTTTACTCGTTCCGTAACACATCATCCCGTGATCAACTACTTGGTCACATTGTGCACATTATGATGATGTCCTACCGAGTGGGCCCAGAGATACCTCTCCGTTACACGGAGTGACAAATCCTAGTCTCGATTCGTGCCAACCCAACAGACACTTTCGGAGATACCCGTAGTGCACCTTTATAGCCACCCAGTTACGTTGTGACGTTTGGCACACCCAAAGCACTCCTACGGTATCCGGGAGTTGCACAATCTCATGGTCTAAGGAAATGATACTTGACATTAGAAAAGCTTTAGCATACGAACTACACGATCTTGTGCTAGGCTTAGGATTGGGTCTTGTCCATCACATCATTCTCCTAATGATGTGATCCCGTTATCAACGACATCCAATGTCCATGGTCAGGAAACCGTAACCATCTATTGATCAACGAGCTAGTCAACTAGAGGCTTACTAGGGACATGGTGTTGTCTATGTATCCACACATGTATCTGAGTGTCCTATCAATACAATTCTAGCATGGATAATACACGATTATCATGAATAAGGAAATATAATAATAACCATTTTATTATTGCCTCTAGGGCATATTTCCAACAGTCTCCCACTTGCACTAGAGTCAATAATCTAGTTCACATCGCCATGTGATTAACACTCACAGGTCACATCGCCATGTGACCAACATCCAAAGAGTTTACTAGAGTCAATAATCTAGTTCACATCACTATGTGATTAACACTCAATGAGTTCTGGGTTTGATCATGTTATGCTTGTGAGAGAGGTTGTAGTCAACGGATCTGCAATATTCAGATCCCTATGTATTTCGCAAAACTTTATGTCATATCATAGATGCTGCTACCACGTTCCACTTGGAGCTATTCCAAATTGTTGCTCCATTATACGTATCCGGTATCTCTACTCAGAGCTATCCGGATAGCTGTTAAGCTTGCATCGACGTAACTCTTTACGTCGAACTCTTTATCACCTTCATAACCGAGAAACATTTCCTTATTCCTCTAAGGATAATTTTGACCGCTATCTGGTGGTCCACTCCTAGATCACCTTTGTACCCTCTTGCCAGACATGTGGCAAGGCACACATCTGGTGCAGTACTCAGCATGGCATACCGTATAGAGCCTATGACAAAAGCATTGGGGACGACCTTCGTCCTTCCTCTTTCTTCTGCCGTGGTCAATCTTTGAGTCTTACTCAACTTCACACCTTACAACTCAGGTAAGAATCCCTTCTTTGACTGATCTATTTTGAACTCCTTCAAAAACATGTCAAGGTGTGCGTTCTTTGAAAGTATCATCAGGCGTCTTGATCTATCTCTATAGATCTTGATGCCCAATATGTAAGCAGCTTTATCCAGCTCTTCCTTTGAAAAACACTCTTCAAACAACCATTTATGCTTTCGAGAAATTCTACATTATTTCGAATCAACAATATGTCATCCACATATACTTATCAAAAATGTTGTAGTGCTCCCACTCACTTTCTTGTAAATACAAGTTTCTAGCAAACATTGTATAAACCTAAAAGCTTTGATCACTCCATCAAAGCATATATTCCGACTCCGAGATGCTTGCTCTAGTCCATAGAAAGATTGCTGGAGCCAGCATACCTTTTAGCATCCTTAGGATCAATAAAAACTTCGATTTTATCACATACAACTCTTTCTTATGAAAACTGGTAAGAAAACTTGTTTTTACATCCATCTGTCAGATTCATAATCGAAAAATACAGCTAATGCTAACATGATTCCGACGGACTTAAGCATCGCTACGGGTGAGAAAATATCATCGTAGTCAACTCCTTGAACTTCTAAAAAAACTCTTTGCCACAAGTCGAGCTTCATAGACGGTAACATTACCGTCCACGTCCATCTTCTTCTTAAAGATACATTTATTCTGAATGGCTTGCTGATCATCGGGCAAGTCCACCAAAGTCCATACTTTGTTCTGATACATGGATCCTATCTCGGATTTCATGGCTTGTAACCATTTGTCCGAATATGGGCCCACCATCGCTTCTCCATAGCTCGTAAGTTCATTGTTGTCTAACAACATGATATCTAAGACAGGATTACCGTACCACTTAGGAGTATTATATATCCTTGTCGACCTACGAGGTTCGATAGCAACTTGATCTGAAGCTTCATGATCACTATCATTAACTTCCTCTTCAATAGACGTAGGCGCCACAGAAAACATCTTTCTGTGTTGCATCACTCTCTGGTTGAAGTAAAGATTCGACAACCTCATCAAGTTCTATCTTCCTCCCACTCAATTCTTTCGAGAGAAACTCCTTCTTGAGAAAGGACCCGTTCTTAGCGACAAACAATTTGCCCTCAGATCTGAGATAGAAGATATTCCCAACTGTCACCTTTGGGTATCCTATGAAGATGTATTTGTCCGTTTTGGGTTCGAGCTTTTCCGACTGAAGCCTTAAGTATCGCAGCCCCAAACATTAAGAAACAACAACTTCGGTTTCTTGCCAAACCAATGTTCATATGACATCGTCTCAACGGACTTATATGGTGTCCTATCTAAAGTGAATGGAGCTGTCTCTAATGCATAACCTCAAAATAATAGCGGTAGATCGGTAAGAGACATCATAGATCGCACCATATCTCATAAGGTTCGATTACGACGTCTGGACACACCATTACGCTGTGGTGTTCCAGGTGGCTTCAACTGCGAAACAATTCCACAATGTCTTAAGTGACTGCCAAACTCATAACTCAGAAAATCCCCCTTTGATCAGATCATAGGAACATGATCTTCTTGTTATGATGATTCTTAACTTCACTCTGAAATTGCTTGAACTTTTCAAACGTTTCAGACTTTTGCTTCATTAGGTAAATATACCCATATCGACTCAATTCGTCAGTGAAGATGAGAAAATAACGATATCCACCACACACCTTAATTCTCATTGGATTACACACATCAGTCATGTATGATTTCCAACAAGTCACTTGCCCATTTCATTGTACCTGAAAACGGGATCTTAGTCATCCTGCCCATGAGGCATGGCTCGCATGTGTCAAGCGATTCAAAATCGAGTGACTCTGAACATCCATCAGCATGGAGTTTCTTCATGCATTTTATGCCAAAATGACCTAAGCGGCAGTGCCACAAGAAAGTGGTACTATCATTATTAACTCTTCATCTTTTGGCGTTAATATTATTATCATGTGTATTATTATGATCGAGATTCAATAAACCATAGGGTGCATGACCATAAAGGTATTATTCATGTAAACAGAATAACCATTATTCTCTAACTTAAATGAATAATCATATTGCAATGAACATGATCTAATCATATTCATGCTCAACGTAGACACCTGATAACATTTATCTAGGTTCAATACTAATCCCGAAGGCAGATGGAGCGTGCGATGGTGATCTTATCAACTTTGGAAACACTTCCAACACACATCGTCACCTCGCCCTTAGCCAGTCTTCGTTTAGTCCGTAGCTTTTGCTTCAAGTCACCAATAACAGCAACTGAACCGGTATCTAATACCCAGGTGCTACCAGGAGTACTAGTGAGGTACACTTTAATAACACGTATATACTTTGTTGAAGTTGCCAGCCTTCTTATCTACCATGCATTTGGGGTAGTTCCGCTACTAGTGACCGTTCCCCTTACAATATAAGCACTTAGTATCGGGTTTGGGTTCAACCTTGGGTTCCTTCATTGGAGCGGCAACTGGTTTGCCATCCATGAAATTTCCCTTCTAGCCCTTGCCCTTCTTGAAACCAGTGGTCTTGTTAAACCATCAACACTTGATGCTCCTTCTTGATTTCTACCTTTTGTGCTCTTAAGCACCGCGAACAGCTCTGGGATCATCTCCATCCCTTGCATGTCATAGTTCATCACGAAGATCTAGTAGCTTAGTGATAGTGACTAGAGAACTCTATCAATCACTATCTTATCTGGAAGTTTAACTCCCACTTGATTCAAGTGATTGTAGCACCCAGACATTCTGAGCACATGCTCACTAGCTGAGCTATTCTCCTCCATCTTGTAGGCAAAGAACTTGTCAGAGGTCTCATACCTCTCAATACGAGCATGAGCCTGAAATCCCAATTTCAGCTCTTGGAACATCTCATATGTTCTATGGCGTTCAAAACGTCATTGGAATCCCGATTCTAAGCCGTAAAGTATGGTGCACTTAACTATCAAGTAGTTATCAAGACGTATTTGTCAGTTGTTCATAACATCCACAGACGACGCTGGAGGGGTTGGCACACCGAGCGGTGCATCAAAGATGTAAGCCTTCTGTGTAGCAGTGAGGACACTCCTCAGGCAACGGACCTAGTCCGCATCAATGCTTACAATATCTTTCAACTTAGTCTTTTCTCTTGGAACGTATTAAAACAGGGAGCTAAAGCGTGAGCTATTTATCCACAACATATTTGCAAAGACAATTTAGACTATGTTCATGATAATTAAGTTCATCTAATCAAATTATTTAATGAACTCCCACTCAGATAGACATCCCTCTAGTCATCTAAGTGATACATAATCTGAGTCAACTAGGCCGTGTCCGATCATCACGTGAGACGGACTAGTCATCATCGATGAACATCTTCATGTTGATCGTATCTTCTATACGACTCATGTTCGACCTTTCGGTCTTCCGTGTTCCGAGGCCATGTCTGTACATGCTAGGCTCGTCAAGTTAACCTAAGTGTATTGCGTGTGTAAATCTGGCTTACACCCGTTGTATTCGAACGTTAGAATCTATCACACCCGATCATCACGTGGTGCTTCGAAACAACGTACCTTCGCAACGGTGCACAGTTAGGGGGGGAACACTTTATTGAAATTATTGCGAGGGATCATCTTATTTAAGCTACCGTCGTTCTAAGCAAATTATGTAAAACATGATAAACATCACATGCAATCAAATAGTGACATGATATGGCCAATATCATTTTGCTCCTTTTGATCTCCATCTTCGGGGCGCCATGATCATCATCATCACCGGCATGACACCATGATCTCCATCATCGTGTCTTCATGAAGTTGTCTCGTCAACTATTACTTCTACTACTATGGCTAACGGTTTAGCAATAAAGTAAAGTAATTACATGACGTTTAAGTTGACACGCAGGTCATAAATAAATTAAGACAACTCCTATGGCTCCTGCTGGTTGTCATACTCATCGACATGCAAGTCGTGATTCCTATTACAAGAACATGATCAATCTCATACATCACATATATCATTCATCACATCCTTTTGGCCATATCACATCACAAGGCATATGCTGCAACAACAAGTTAGACGTCCTCTAATTGTTGTTTCAAATTTTACGTGTCTGCTATAGGTTTCTTAGCAAGAACGTTTCTTACCTACGCCAAAACCACAACGTGATATGCCAATTTCTATTTACCCTTCATAAGGACCCTTTTCATCAAATCCGATCCGACTAAAGTGGGAGAGACAGACACCCGCTAGCCACCTTATGCAACTAGTGCATGTCAGTCGGTGGAACCTGTCTCACGTAAGAGTACGTGTAAGGTCGGTCCGGGCCGCTTCATCCCACGATGCCGCCGAATCAAGATAAGACTAGTAATGGCAAGTAAATTGACAAAATCGACGCCCACAACAACTTGTGTTCTACTCATGCATAGAAACTACGCATAGACCTAGCTCATGATGCCACTGTTGGGGATCGTAGCAGAAATTTAAAATTTTCTACGCATCACCAAGATCAATCTATGGAGTAATCTAGCAACGAGGGGAAGGGGAGTGCATCTACATACCCTTGTAGATCGCTGAGCGGAAGCGTTGCAAGAACGCGGATGAAGGAGTCATACTCGCAGCGATTCAGATCGCGGTTGATTCTGATCTAAGTGCCGAACAACAGCGCCTCCACGTTCAACACACGTGCAGCCCGGTGACGTCTCCCATGCCTTGATCCAGCAAGGGGGGAAGGAGAGGTTGGGGAAGACTCCGTCCAGTAGCACGACGGCGTGCTGGTGAAGGAGGAGCGTGGAGATCCTGCAGGGCTTTGCCAAGCACCGCGGGAGAGGAGGAGGACTTGGGAGAGGGGGAGGGATGCGCCAGAACTTGGTTGCGGCTGCCCTCCCAACCCCCACATATATATAGGGGCAAGGGAGAGGGGGGCCGGCCCCCTCAGATCCAATCTGAGGAGGGGGCGGCGGCAAGGGGGGTTGCCTTGCCCCCCAAGGCAAGGGGGGCGCCCCCCTTTAGGGTTCCCCCAAACCCTAGGCGCATGGGCCCTAGGGGGAGGCGCCCAGCCCACTAAGGGGCTGGTCCCTCTCCACACACAGCCCATAGGGCCCTCCGGGGCAGGTGGACCCTCCCGGTGGACCCCCGGAACCCCTTCGATGGTCCCGGTACAATACCGGTAACCCCCCGAATTATTCCGGTGACCGTATGATGACTTCCCATATATAAATCTTTACCTCCGGACCATTCCGGAACTCCTCGTGACGTCCGGGATATCATCCGGGACTCCGAACAACATTCGGTAACCACGTACATCTATTCCCTATAACCCTAGCATCATCGAACCTTAAGTGTGTAGACCCTACGGGCTTGGGTGTCATGCAGACATGGCCGAGACAACTCTCCGGTCAATAACCAACAGCGGGATCTGGATACCCATGTTGGCTCCCACATGCTCCACGATGATCTCATCGGATGAACCATGATGTCAAGGATTCAATCAATCCCGTATACAATTCCCTTTGTCTATCGGTACGATACTTTCCCGAGATTCGATCGTCGGTATCCCGATACCTTGTTCAATCTCGTTACCGGCAAGTCTCTTTACTCGTTTCATAACACATCATCCCGTGATCAACTCCTTGGTCACATTGTGCACATTATGATGATGTCCTACCGAGTGGGCCCAGAGATACCTCTCCATTACACGGAGTGACAAATCCTAGTCTCGGTTCGTGCCAACCCAACAGACACTTTTGGAGATACCCGTAGTGCACCTTTATAGCCACCCAGTTACGTTGTGATGTTTGGCACACCCAAAGCACTCCTACGGTATCCGGGAGTTGCACAATCTCATGGTCTAAGGAAATGATACTTGACATTAGAAAAGCTTTAGCATACGAACTACACGATCTTGTGCTAGGCTTAGGATTGCGTCTTGTCCATCACATCATTCTCCTAATGATGTGATCCCGTTATCAATGACATCCAATGTCCATGGTCAGGAAACCGTAACCATCTATTGATCAACGAGCTAGTCAACTAGAGGCTCACTAGGGACATTGTGTTGTCTATGTATCCACACATGTATCTGAGTTTCCTATCAATACAATTCTAGCATGGATAATAAACGATTATCATGAACAAGGAAATATAATAATAACCATTTTATTATTGCCTCTAGGGCATATTTCCAACACTAGCCTCCTTGTTCCCCCCTTTTTCTTCTCCCGAGGGCGCTTGATAAGGCGCGATCTCCAGCATCCTGGTTATCACGGGATTTGGTGAAGTCTCAGGGAGGGGGGCCGGACACCTAATCAACTTTGCCTTCGCTATCCAATCCTGGTCAAAGAGCGGCTTTTTTAGGGCAATGTTGCGATAAATAAATGGACAGTGTGTTCGGATGCAGGGCTACTTACTTGGGTATCCGGGTGATTGCAGCTCAGACCTGCATCCTCAGTGATATCCGGACACATTATTTGTGGTCCGAAGAACAATTTGTACATCTCTTCGTGCGTCGTGCCGAGGAAATGTTGAATAGCTCGCGGTCCTTCCGGGTTGAATTCCCACATGCAAAGGGGCCGGCGTTTGCAAGGCTGGGCTTGACGAACTAGCATAACTTGCACTACCATAACCAAACTGAAATCTCTCTCAAAGAGATCTCGGATACGGCTTTGTAGTATTGGCACGTCCTTGGCTGGACCCCAGCTCAGCCCCCTGCTGATCCATGACATCAGTTGTGGTGGGGGGCCTGAGCGAAAGGTGGGGGCAGCTACCCACTTACACTTCGGGGAGCTGTGATGTAGAATCACTCCCGCTACCACAATCCGGACACCTCTGGGAAGCAACCCTCAGGCCATGGAGTGTCAGTGATTTTGCTTATTGAAGCGCCTCCGCACGCTTCATGCTGCCCCTCGATCATCTTCGGCTTCACATCGAAGGTCTTGAGCCATAGGCCGAAGTGAGGGGTAATGCGGAGGAAGGCCTCACATACGACAATAAATGTCGAGATGTGAAGAAGGGAATCCGGGGCCAGATCGTGAAAATCTAACCCGTAATAGAACATAAGACCCCTAACAAAGGGATCCAGAGCGAGGCCTAGTCCTCAGAGGAAGTGGGAGATGAACACGACACTCTCGTTGGGTTCGGGAGTAGGGACGACCTGCCCTCGGGCGGGCAGCTGATGCGAAATTTCGGCGGTCAGATATCTGGCCTCTCTCAACCTCTTGATGTCCTCCTCCGTGACGGAGGAAGGCATCCACCGACCTTGAAGGTTGGATCCGGACATAGTTGAAGGTCCGAAGTGCCTAAACCTGAGCTTTGGGTGTTGGAACTCGAGGCAGGAGGCAGATTCGATTAAGATCGAGAGGAAAAAGTCTTGTCCCCTTTATAAAGAGGGTGAATATCAAGCGTCCTCTTTGTGGCCGTTTGGGACTTGCCTAACATCTAGGAGTCCTACCCATAGGCACAGTTGGGTTACCCACGTCCGTATTGATGAGAATCTCGTGATAAAGGGGACCCGATCTCTGCTTCGACAAGACGTGCCAAGGAAACCGCCTCGCAAAACACGCTGAGATTGGTTATGAAAAACGATTCGAATAAAGACCTGGCTGTGGTGTGATGTCACACTATGGGGTACGTCAGCAGATTAGATTTGTGGAAATATTATTCTCTCTACGATGGTATGTGGAACTTGTTTTGTAGAGCCGGACATGATCCTCGTGTTCAAAATCTTCTATGAAGTATTCGGAGGAGGAACCTGCCTTGCAATGCCGAAGACAATCTGCGCGCCGGACTCATCGTCATTGAAGCCTGGTTCAGGGGCTACTGAGGGGGTCCTGGATTAGGGGGTATCCGAACAACCAGACTATATCCTTTGGCTGGACTATTGGACTATGAAGATACAAGATTGAAGACTTCGTCCCGTGTCCGGATGGGACTCTCCTTGGCATGGAAGGCAAGCTTGGCAATACGGATATATAGATCTCCTTCCTTGTAACCGACTCTGTGTAACCCTAGCCCCCTCCGGTGTCTATATAAACCGGAGGGTTTAGTCTGTAGGACCAACAACAACAATCATACCATAGTCT
Source organism: Triticum urartu (assembly GCF_003073215.2). Classification (NCBI taxonomy): domain Eukaryota; kingdom Viridiplantae; phylum Streptophyta; class Magnoliopsida; order Poales; family Poaceae; genus Triticum; species Triticum urartu. The sequence continues at coordinate 501,428,626 of NC_053026.1, read as the reverse complement.
AGCTTCTAGGGCTTAGCCTCTTCGATCTCGTGGTAGATCAACTCTTGTAATACTCATATCATCAAGATCAATCAAGCAGGAGTAGCGTTTTACCTCCATCGAGAGGGCCCGAACCTGGGTAAAAACATCCTGTCCCCTGTCTCCTATTACCATCCTCCTAGACGCACAGTTCGGGATCCCCTACCTGAGATGCGCCGGTTTTGACATCGACAGCCATTGATACGACTCTACGTACACCGAACGTTTGCTTCCAACTAGAAACGAGAAATAAAACTATGTTGTGGGTATGAAGTGGATAACTTTGTATGATATCGGAGAGCTAAAATATGAAAGTAGGTGATGTTATCATAAAGTTAGAATATATTACTAAATATTATAAATAGCGAGTTTGGAATAATGGTGGATCGGTGTGGGGAATTGTCCTAGGAAATTGTTAACAAGACTGGTAATCACTATTGCAGTTTCATATGAGGGAGAGGCATACGCTAACATACTTTCTCTACTTGGATCATATGCACTTATGATTGGAACTCTAGCAAGCATATGTAACTACTAAAGATCATTAAGGTAAAACCCAACCATAGCATTAAAGCATCAAGTCCTCTTTATCCCATACGCAACAACCCCCTTACTCAGGTTTGTGTTCCAGTCACTCACGCAACCCAATATAAGCGAATCATAAACGTATTGCAACACCCTACATCGGGAATCCCTCACGCTTGCGTGACACGGAGGGCACCATAGGACAGCACCAAAGTAAAACATACAACTCATACCAATCTAGATCATCAATCAACCCAAAGACAAAGGATATCTACTCAAAACATCATAGGATGGCAACACATCATTGAATCATAATATGTGGCATAAAGCACCATGTTTAAGTAGGGATTACAGCAGGGTGCGGGAGAGTGGACCGCGTAAAAGAGATGAGGATGGTGATGATGATGGTGATGTTGATGGAGACGATCACGCGGCGATGATTCCCCTCTCGATGGCACTCCGGTGCCACCAGGAGAGAGGAGGAGAGGTTCTCCACCTTGTGCTTCCTCCTCCATGGCCTCCCCCTGGATGGGGAGAGGTTGCTCCTCTGGTCCTTGGCCTTCATGGTGATGATGGCCCCTCCGGGATCCTCCTCCATGCCCTCCGGTGATGATGGCCCCCTCCGGCAGGGTGCCAGAGAGGGCCTAGATTGGTTTTCGATGGCTACGGAGGCTTCTGGCGGCGGAACTCCCGATCTAGGTTAATTTTCCGAGGTTTCTATATTTATAGGAATTTTTGGCATCGGTCTCACGTCAAGGAGGTGCCCGAGGCATCCACGAGGCAGGCCCATGCGCCTGGGGGGGCACCCTCGTGGACGCCCCGGGACTCTCCTGGCCCAACTCTTTTACTCCGGGGTCTTCTTTTGGTCCATAAAAAATCGTCAAAAATTGGCACGTCAATCGGACTCCGTTTGATATTCATTTTCTGTAAAACTCAAAAACAAGGAAAAATAGAAACTGGCACTGGGCTCTAGGTTAATAGGTTAGTCCCAAAAATCATATAAAATAGCATATAAATGCATATAAAACATCTAAGGTTGATAATATAATAGCATGAATACTTCATAAATTAAAGATACGTTGGAGACGTATCAGGTGTGTACAACAAGGATGATTGTGGTAAACTAAAAAGCAAAGACTCAAATCATACAAGACGCTCCAAGCAAAACACATATCATGTGGTGAATAAAAATATAGCTCCAAGTAAAGTTAGCGATAGAAGAAGACAAAAGAGGGGATGCCTTCCGGGGCATCCCCAAGCTTAGGCTTTTTGGTGTCCTTGAATTTTACCTTGGGGTGCCATGGGCATCCCCAAGCTTAGGCTCTTGCCACTCCTTGTTCCATGATCCATTGAATCTTTACCCAAAACTTGAGAACTTCACAACACAAAACTCAAAATAGAAAATCTCGTGAGCTCCGTTGGCGAAAGAAAACAAAACACCACTTCAAGGTACCATAATGAACTCACTCTTGATTTATATTTGTGTTAAACCTACTGTATTCCAACTTCTTTATGGTTTATAAACTCTTTTACTAGCCATAGATTCATCAAAATAAGCAAACAACAGGGAAAACAGAATCTGTCAAAAACAGAACAGTTTGTAGTAATCTGTAGCTAACGCAACCTTCTGGAACCCCAAAAATTATAAAATAAAATGTTGGACGTGCGGAATTTATCTATTAATCATATGCAAAAGGAATTAACTAAATAACACTTTCCAAATAAAAATGGCAGCAATTCTCGTGAGCGCTAAAGTTTCTGTTTTTTACAGCAAGATGAAAAAGACGTTTCCCAAGTCTTCCCAACGGTTCTACTTGGCACAAACACTAATTAAACACAAAAAACACAACCAAAACAGAGGCTAGATAAATTATTTATTACTAAACAGGGGCAAAAAGCAAGGAATAACAATAAAATCGGGTTGCCTCCCAACAAGCGCTATGGTTTAACGCCCCTAGCTAGGCATAAAAGAAAGGATAGATCTAGGTATTGCAATCTTTGGTAGGCAATCCATAAGTGGCTCTCATAATAGATTCATATGGTAATTTAACTTTATTTCTAGAGAAGTGTTCCATGCCTTTCCTTAATGGAAATTGGAATTTAATATTCCCTTCATTCATATCAATAATTGCACCAATCGTTCTAAGGAAAGGTCTACCAAGAATAATAGGACATGAAGGATTGCAATCTATGTCAAGAACAATGAAATCTACGGGAACATAATTCCAATTTGCAACAATAAGAACATCATTAATCTTTCCCATAGGTTTCTTAATGGTGGAATCCGCAAGATGCAAGTTTAAAGAACAATAATCAAAATCAGGGAAACCTAAGAAATCACACAAAGTTTTTGGAATCGTGGAAACACTAGCACCCAAATCACACAAAGCATAACACTCATGATCTTTAATTTTTATTTTTATAGTAGGTTCCCACACATCATAAAGTTTTCTAGGGATAGAAACTTCCAACTCAAGTTTTTCTTCATAAGATTGCATCAAAGCATCAACGATATGTTTAGTAAAAGCTTTATTTCGACTATAAGCATGAGGAGAATTTAGCACGGATTGCAACAAGGAAATACAATCTATCAAAAATCAATTATCATAATTAAATTACTTGAAATCCAAGATAGTGGGTTCATTGATATTTAAAGTTTTAACCTCTTCCATCCCACTTTTAACAATTTTTCATCAAGATCTAAAAACTCCGAATTTTTGGAACGCCTTCTAACTAAAGTTGACTCATCCCCAGTCCCATCATTATTAAGATTCATATTGCAAAACAAAGATTTAATAGGGGACACATCAATCACTTTTAGATCTTCATCCTTATTATCATGAAAACTAGAAGACCACACTTTCACAAAGCAATCTTTCTTAGCACGCATCCTAGCGGTTCTTTCTTTGCACTCATCAATGGAAATTCTCATGGCCTTGAGAGACTCATTGATATCATGCCTAGGTGGAATAGATCTAAGTTCTGAAGAATCAACATCAAGAGAAATTATATCCACGTTCCTAGCCAACTCATCAATCTTAAGCGTTTTTTCTTCAATCAAAGCGGTGAAACTCTTTTGCGAAGTAAAAAATTCTTTAATATTAGATTCAAAATCAGAGGGCATCTTATTATAATTTCCATAAGTATTGTTTTAGGAATTACCATAATTATTAGAGGAATTACTAGGAAAGGGCCTAGAATTAAAATTACCTCTATACGCGTTATTACCAAAATTGTTCCTACCAACAAAATTCACATCCATAGATCCATTATTATTCACAATCAAAGTAGACAAAGGCATATCATTAGAATAAGTAGGAGCACTCTTATTAGCAAACAATTTCATAAGTTCATCCATCTTTCCGCTCAAAACATTAATCTCTTCAATTGCATGCATGTTTTTACTAGTAGATCTTTCAGTGTGTGCTACGTCTTGAGCTTGTGTTGGTTTCCCCGAAGAGGAAGGGATGATGCAGCAGAGTATCATAAGTATTTCCCTCAGTTTTTGAGAACCAAGGTATCAATCCAGTAGGAGGCCACGCTCAAGTCCCTCGTACCTGCACAAAATGATAGCTACTCGCAACCAACGCGATTAGGGGTTGTCAATCCCTTCACGGTCACTTACGAGAGTGAGATCTGATAGATATAATATTTTTGGTATTTTTGGTATAAAGATGCAAAGTAAAAAGTAAAAGCAAAGTAAAAAAGCAAAGCAAGATTAAAGTGATGGAGATTGATATGATGAGAATAGACCTGGGGGCCATTGGTTTCACTAGTGGCTTCTCTCAAGAGCATAAGTATTATACGGTGGGTGAACAAATTACTGTTGAGCAATTGACAGAACTGAGCATAGTTATGAGAATATCTAGGCATGATCATGTATATAGGCATCACGTCCGTGACAAGTAGACCGAAATGATTCTGCATCTACTACTATTACTCCACTCATCGACCGCTATCCAGCATGCATCTAGAGTATTAAGTTAAAAACAGAGTAACGCCTTAAGCAAGATGACATGATGTAGAGAGATAAATTCATGCAATATGAAATAAACCCCATCTTGTTATCCTCGATGGCAACGATGCAATACGTGCCTTGCTGCCCCTTCTGTCACTGGGAAAGGACACCGCAAGATCGAACCCAAAGCTAAGCACTTCTCCCATGGCAAGAACTACCAATCCAGTTGGCCAAACCAAACGGATAATTCAAAGAGACTTGCAAAGATAAACAATCATACGTAAAAGAATTCAGAGAAGATTCAAATATTATTCATAGATAGACTTGATCATAAACCTACAATTCATCGGTCTCGACAAACACACCGCAAAAAGAAGATTACATCGAATAGAGCTCCACAAGAGAGGGGGAGAACTTTGTATTGAGATTCAAAGAGAGAGAAGAAGCCATCTAGCTACTAACTATGGACCCGAAGGTCTGAGGTAAACTACTCACACTTCATCGGAGAGGCTATGATGATGTAGAAGCCCTCCGTGATGACGGCCCTCTTCCGGCGGAGCTCCGGAACAGGCCCCAAGATGGGATCTCGTGGATACAGAAAGTTGTGGCGCTGGAATTAGGTTTTTGGCTCCTCTTCTGATCGTTTGGGGGTATGTATGTATATATAGGAGGAAGGAGTACGTCGGTGGAGCACCGAGGGGCCCACGAGGCAGGGGGGCGCCCCCCACCCTCGTGACCTCCTCTTTGACTCCTTGGAGTAGGGTCCAAGTCTCCTGGATCACGTTCGGTGAGAAATTCACGTTCCCGAAGGTTTTATTCCGTGTGGACTCCGTTTGATATTCTGTTTCTCCGAAACACTGAAATAGGCAAAAAAACAGCAATTCTGGGCTGGGCCTCCGGTTAATAGGTTAGTCCCAAAAATAATATAAAAGTGGAAAATAAAGCCCAATATAGTCCAAAGCAGCAGATAATATAGCATGGAGCAATCAAAAATTATAGATACGTTGGAGACGTATCAGTGTGCCATTGAGAATAATTAACCATAATATTATCTAGGAGTTTGGTAGCTTCTCCTAAAGTGATTTCCATAAAAGTGCCTCCCGCAGCCGAATCTAAAATATTTCTAGAAGCAAAGTTCAATCCGGCATAATTTTTTTGTATAATCATCCAAATATTCAAACCATGTGTAGGGCAATTACGTATCATTAATTTCATCCTCTCCCAAGATTGTGCAACATGCTCATGATCAAGTTGCTTAAAATTCATAATATCGTTTCTATAAGAGATGATCTTAGCGGGAGGAAAATACTTCGAGATAAAAGCATCTTTGCACTTATTCCATGAATCAATACTATTTTTAGGCAAAGCCG